>NC_057814.1:80270034-80303677 GCF_018294505.1 Triticum aestivum | reverse complement strand
GCTTGGAGATCTTGTAGGAGGCTTTGTTGAGGGCTCGGAGGGCGGCGGTAGAGGAGGCCGCGGAAGGCGGCGGGTGGCTGGGGTTGTTGTCCATGACCGGAGGACGGCGGCGGCGGCAGGGGCGGAGACCGGGGGAGAGTGAGGTGGGGAGGAGTGGGAGATGGGGATTTGGGGGGCAGTGGGAAAGGGAGGCGAGTGGGCGATGGCCGATGGGATCTTCTCTGTCGGCCTGCCTTCTGCCCAAGCCAAAGCAAAAGAGAGGCTGGCTGCCTCCGCGAGCAGACTGGCTGTGGCCTGTGCCTGGCTGATGATGAGCGAGCTGATTGGTGACTGGCTGCCCAGCAGTCCAGCGTTTCCACCCAACGCTTTGCTTCCTTTTATCTATTTTATCTATTTTTGGATAAAACTAAAACTTCGATTACTCTCTTTCTTTCGGTGGTATATAATATATGCAATGCTCATCTACAAAAACAAAATGCAGTGACCAAAGGCGCGTGAATGGCTCGGCGAGGAGATATTTCAGGATTTGAACTGACCAGCAGAATCACATGATTTCTCGCTCGCTCTGCTCATTTAATCTGCTACATAAGCGTTGTCGTTTTCTCGTTAATGAGCAAACTTTTCGGGTTACCCGAAAAGTCAAAGCAGTGGCGAAGAAAATCACTCGCACATGCAACCCCTCTGCGCGCGGTCACGTCTAGATCATTAATCAACGCTCATGCCATTCCGGCATGGAGTCATTCTCGCTTATCATCTAACCCATGCATTTGCTGAGTTAGGGTTTCTTCCTGAACATGGCATTGCGACACAAAAATCTCGAGGCACGATTCCGAGAATTCGTTTGTGTGCTAGCGTTTCCTCTGGAACATGCCATTGCGGCACAAAACGTTCAAAGCAAAATTTGGTGAATTCATTTGTGTGCTCTAGATTTAGACTCCAACATTTGCAATCTCCAGGAGAAAGTGAAGCTCAATATAAGTGGTGAGGTGACATTAGTGATAGGTCTAACTTTTCTTCTGACTTTTGGCTCGCACGATGTTGCTTTTCAATCTCAATCTACCACTCAATTCTTTTATTACCTTCTATGAGGAGGAGATCGAGCTAGCACCCATATTTTTGAGTATCTAAATTGACCAACATAATCAATTCTTTCGCGCATTTGCGACTTCGGATCATTAATTGTCACTCACGTCATTCCCGCATGTAGTACTCAATGCTCGCTTGCATGACATGGCCAATAGTCATTGAGGAACTAACCCATGCATTGATCAAATATGGTTTTCTTCTGATCATTGCATAGAGGTACAATACTTTCATAGAAAAAATATCAAAGAATTTGTTCGTGCACTCTAGATTTAGATGCCAAGATTTGAAATCTCACATAACAAGCTAAGCTCATTAGATGGTGCTAGTTCTAGAGCTAACGATTCTTCTTCCTCCTTTCTCACTCACGATGTTGCTTTTTTAATCTCAATTTGCTGCCAAATTATTTTGTAGATTCCAATGAAGAAAAGATGAGGTTGCTGACCATGGTGACATGTCACATACAACAGCATGGGGTTGACATGATCGTGGCATGTGGTTGTGAATGATCAAAGGTGTCAACTATAATGGAGTGAATAGATGACTATTATTTTTAAAATTTTCTTAGTTGATTTTACAGAATGCAAATAAACAAGTTCCCTAGAAATACAACTAATAGACACACTCTATATGATAAGCAAATCTAGCAAGCTAAATTACTCTATGCACAAATAAAGTGTTATGATAGATATTAGCAACGTGGGCACAGAGACGATAATGTATCCCTAAGTTAACATCCTTTGAGGGACGATGGACTCCGTGGAGAGGTGTAGGCCAAACAAAGCACCTATCAACACAAAAGTCTCGCCTTCTTATTCCTTGATCCTTGGTAAAAAAAGTTCAAGCTCAACCACTAAGGGTAGGTCTTGAAGTGACCTCCAATATTCACAGACTATGGTGCTACCACAAATTAGAAGCTCAGCACCGACCGCCTAGGAGTCTCCGACCTCCAAGAGTAACGAGGTCAAGGGGGGCTCTTTTAGTCAAAGAGAGGGGGAGGAAAAAATCAACAAATGGAGGCTTGGTAGAGCGGGGAATAGCAATGGGTTGGGTCCCAAAGTTAGCTCAAAGGGCTAACTCAACTTCGTGGGGAGAAGGGTATATTTAAGGTGTAGGATCAAAAGAATGTCTAGAGGGGGGATTAGACTACTTGACCAAATAAAGATCTAACATTTTCCCAATTTTAGTTGTGGGCAGATGTAAGTGCATCTAGTGCCACCCCTAGTTGGTTTTGGAGTATTGACGACAAACTTGGTTGAGGGACTAGTGTGTTTGTGAGAATTGCAGGATAACACAGGTAGTAGTCCCTCATTGATTCAGTTTACCTACCGGAGATGACCCCTAAAAATGTATGAAGACATTGAAGACAACTGTGGTATGTGAAGATATTCACATTGAAGACTATGACAAGAGAAGACATCGAGTGAAGACTATGGAGCGCGAAGACATAGTTGTTTCGTTGTTTCCTTTTCTTCTATGTTGAGTCGTAGGAACCACCGTACTGTTAAGTGGGGTCCCAGTGAACAAAGTCAGAGTGACTGAAGTGATGCTCAACCAAATCCTATGTCTTCGAGCGAAGACAATGAGAGCAAATCTTATCCAGAGCTGGATGAGTCAGCTTTACTTGTAGCCCAAGTCAAGCTGCCGCGTGTGTTTGAAATTTGACCGTTGGAACACGTGTCAGTTCCTTAGTGACCCAGGGTCATTTCGGACAAATCAGGTCGGGTTGCCTAATGGCTATAAATAGCCCACCCCCTACACCATAAATTGGTGGCTGCTCAGAGTTAGTGCACGGCTTTTATCGTTTGAGAGCAACCCACCTCCGAAGCTTTTGAGAGAGAGAAATCCTTGCGAGGACAAAGCCCAAACACCCAGAGCCAAAGAGTGTTAGGCATCTCTGAAGTCTTTCTGTCCGCGTGACCTGAAGACTTGTTACACTTGAGGACTGTGAATCCTCCAGCCGGTTAGGCGTTGCGTTCTGAGCATCCAAGAGTCATTGTGGATCGCCGGTGAACCAAGTTTGTGAAGGTTTGGAAATCTACCTTGAAGACTTACCAGAGTGATTGGGCGAGGACTGGGTGTCCTTAGCTCAAGGGGAATAAGGTGAAGACATGGTCTTCTGAGTTAAATCCCAGCCTCCCTAACCAGACGTACAGTTGTCACAGCAACTGGAACTGGTCCAACAAATCCTTGTCTTCGCCAAGCGACTGGTTCTATCGTCTCCCTCTCTTTACTTACAGTTTGTCTTCGTGAAGTCATTGCCTGTTTGCACTACCTGTTTGACTTCACTGTGTGACTACTTTCGTTGTTTGGCTTCATACTATCTTCCATCCTGATCTTTACTACCTAGCTGCTATTAGTCTTCGTGCTTTCACTTCAATGAATACTTGACTATGGCTTGCTTAGTGTAGTCTACCTTCCGCTGCATTTCAATAGGTTCATTTCTATTGTTTGTCTTCGAAACTTCCATGTTTTGAAGACTTTCATAAAAATCGCCTATTCACCCCCCTCTAGTCGATAACTAGCACTTTCAATTGGTATCAGAGCAAGGTACTCCCTTGTTCTGTGTGATTCAGTTTAACCACCTAGAGTTTTAGCTATCTCGACTGCAGGGATAATCAAAGTCTCCGCTGCTTGCCCCGTCTTCGATGGAACTGAATATCCTTACTGGAAGAATAAGATGTGCATGCATCTTGAAGCCATTGAAGTCGACCTCTGGTATGTCGTCAAGAATGGTGTTCCCAAGACTGGTGAAGGTGTCACCCCTACTGATGTCAAGAAGTTCATTCAACTGGATTCTACTGCCAAGAACATCATCTGTGGTCATCTGACCAAAGGACAGTATGGCCGTGTGAGTGCTCTGGAAACGTCGAAGCTAGTCTGGGACTGGCTCTCCAAGGTCAACGAAGGCGTCTCAACCCAGAGAGATCAAAGGATCAGTGTTCTTCGCAACCTCTTCAACCGCTTCAAGAGAAACGACAATGAGAATGTCCAGCTCACGTTTGATCGCCTCACTGACATCACAAATGAGCTTCGTGCTCTCGGCGCCACTGAGATCACCAAGCATGAAATCATCAAGACACTGCTGAGATCACTTGACAGCTCGTTCGACACCCTTGCCCTGATGATACAAGAACGCCCTGACTTCAAGACACTCGATCCGTCTGACATACTTGAGAGGCTCAACACACATGAGTTCCAGCTATCTGAGAAAAGAGATATCTATGGTCCCAACTATGGCCGAACTCGTGCTTTGAAGGCAAAAGTTGTTTCCTCATTTGAAGAAGAATCTGACTGCAGTTCTGGTGATCCTGAAGACATTGGAAAGGAGCTTGCTATGCTTGTGAAGAAGTTCCAGAAGTTCACTAAGAAGAAGGGCTTCGGAAAGTCTTCACGATCCAGCTCAAGAAATGATGAAGCTTCCACTCATGACTATAAGAAGAGAACATGTCACAAGTGCAAGAAACCTGGACACTACATCTCTGAGTGTTCACAGTGGGACAATGAGAACAAGAAGAAGAAGAAGAGCAAGGAATATGATTCTGATGACAAGAAGAAGAAGAAATCCACAAAGTCTTCTTCCAAGTCCTCATCCAAGTCTTCATCTCATAAGAAGATCTCATCTGGCAAGGCTCGTGCTTTTGTTGGAAAGGAGATGGATTCAGAGGAGGAGTCTGCTTCTGAGGAGGCGGAGGTGGAGTCTGAGGAGGAGTCCGATCCTGGCGTTGCAAGTCTGGCTCTAGCTACAGCCTACGTTGCCAAGTCCATCTTCAACACTGAAGACAATGGCGCCGTCACCAACGCTGATGCTAATGACAAGGACGACTCTGCTCCCACCTACTGCTTCATGGCACGTGGTGCCAAGGTAAAATCACGCGATGCTTACTTTCAAACATCAAGTGAAGATGACTTTGATTGTGAATCCAAACCCAGCTACAAAACACTTGCTAAAATTGCAACTGAACAACAAAAAGCTATGGAGCATACTCAAAAACTGTTAGACAAAAGCAATGACCTGTTGGACGCGGAAATGACCCGTTCTCAGTCCTTAATTGAAGACATAAAAAATCTTCATATTAAGTACCAGGAACTTGAAAGTCGTCATGAAACGCTCTCAACCACTCATGAAAAGCTTTCATATGATTATCTTCAAAGGAAGCAAGAGCTTGAGAAATTGAGAGCGGCTCATGAAGATCTTCAAAAAGAGAATGAGTCACTTCGCGCTCAACAGATCAGTCCCGCTCAGGAAGGATTTGAACCACCATGTCTAAAATGCCTTGAGCGTGATAACGCTACTTCTGTTGCTGAATGTTCTACTGCTGCTACTGTTGCAATATCTTCAACTGTTGATGTGGTAACTAACCCCTCTGCTGAGGATACCACTACTATTGCTGATGAAAATGCTAGGTTGAAGACATTGCTTGAAACAGTGATGTACAAAAGTCTCAAAGGGCATCAGACACTGTGCGATGTCCTCAAAAAGCAAATTCTGAACCGAAACCCTAGGAAAGAGGGTGTTGGGTTCGAGAGGAAAATGAATGTTGATGGCTCCTACTGGAAGCCTGAGCAGTACCCCAAAACCACATGGGTTGCTGCAAATGGACCTTCAGTGGATCCATCCACCTTATCTGGCTTCACTTGCGCTAACCCTATTATCATTGATGAATCCTTTGATGCAAACTATAAACTGTTTAAGAATCAGAATGGTGAAGTGTTTGCCAGGTATATTGGTACTAACTACAGGAATGGGCCACCTATGAAGAAGATCTGGGTTCCCAAAAGTTGTCTTGAGAATCTTCCTGTGAATGTCATCATGACACCGCCTGGGAAGAAGACAAATCCCAGACCAAAAGCTTCATACGGTCCAAAGACTTCATACAGATACAAGACTCAACTGAGTCACCCTAACGCCAATGTTTTGCAGGGAAACCATACTCAGACTTATGAATATGAGCGTGTTTCTTCAAACCGCTATGTTCATAAAACTAAGAACTTTTCTGCTTATTCATATGAGTACTATTCACCTCCTGCAAGGCTATTTGCTAGGGCTTCAAAGCCGAAGTTCTCAGATGCTGCACTTAGACTCATTGCTTCTAAGCCACCCCTGAAGATCTGGGTGGTTAAGAAGAATTAACTTTCTTTTGCAGGGAAAGGTCTCCAGCCGGAAATCAAAGGCGTCTGATGCTATTGCTGGGGACCTAAAACATCTTGTAGGGCGCAAGATCAAATGCCCAAATGGTCTCACTATGTATTTTGTTCCTGAATCGTTTGCCAATCATCCTATCAGTCCTAATCTTGATTTGAGCTTTGATAATCCTCTTGCCCATCAAATGTTTATGCTTCACAATACTCTTGGTGAAGCCTATCCCCCTAACTGTACTGCAGGGTATGACACCTCATGCTTCAGAATGGATTATGGACAGCGGATGCACTAATCATATGACTGGTGATCGGAGTCTTCTCATGGACTCAACCTTACGTCCATCTGACAAGAGTCACATCACATTTGCTGATACTAGTAAAAGCAAGGTATTGGGTCTAGGTAGAGTTGCAATCTCAAAGGATCAGCACATGGATAAAGTGATGCTTGTTGAATCCCTTGGTTTCAACTTAATGTCTGTCTCAATGCTTTGTGACTTGAACATGATTGTGATATTTGGAAAGTATCATTGCCTTGTACTAATGGAATCTGACAAGTCTCTAGTCTTTGAAGGGTACCGGAAAGATGATCTGTACATGGTAGATTTCTCAGCAGGACCACAGCTTGCCGTATGTCTTCTAGCAAAAGCTTCAGAGTGCTAGCTCTGGCATCGAAGGCTAGGGCATGCTGGCATGAGGAACTTGCATACTCTCGCAAAGAAGAAGCATGTCATAGGAATCGAGGGCGTCAAGTTCAAGAAGGATCACTTGTGCGGTGCCTGCAAAGCTGGGAAGATGACTAGGGCCAAGCATCCCTCGAAGACAATCATGATGACATCTCAACCCTTCGAGCTGCTACACATGGACTTATTTGGCCCTACTCACTACTCTACTCTCACTACTACTGCTTGTCTCTATGGCTTCGTCATTGTTGATGATTATTCAAGATATACGTGGGTGCACATAATTCTCTACAAGACTGAAGTGCAGGATGTCTTCAACGCTTCGCCAACCGTGCCATGAACAACTATGGTGTCAAGATCAAGCATATCAGGAGTGACAACGACACTGAGTTCAAGAACACCGGCCTCGACCTTTACTTGGATACATTGGGAATCACTCATGAGTTCTCCGCTCCGTACACACCTCAGCAGAATGGCATCGTGGAGCGCAAGAACAGAAAACTCATTGAGGTGGCTCGGACGATGCTCGATGAATACAAGACTCCAAGAAAGTTCTGGCCTAAAGCTATTGATACTGCATGCCATGTCATCAACCGTGTTTATCTTCACAAGCTTCTGAAGAAAACATCCTACGAACTCCTCACTGGTAAGAAGCCAAATGTCAGTTACTTCAGAGTATTTGGTGCTAGCTGCTGGATCAAGGATCCACATCACACTTCAAAATTTGCACCAAAAGCACATGAAGGTTTTATGCTTGGTTACGGAAAGGATTCACACTCCTACAGAGTCTTCAACCTCTTTCACTATAAAGTGGTTGAAACTGTGGATGTGCGGTTCGATGAGACTAACGGCTCGCAAAGAGAGCACCTGCCAAATGTGCTAGATGAAGTTCCACCTAGTGAATCCATCAAGCTCATGGGAAATGGAGAAATCATACCAAATGAAGCACAACCCGAGGAGGAACTTATCATTTGTGCACCTAATCAACCTGAAGACAATCTCAACCCGAAGACAATCCTCCAAATGATGACAATGATCAGCAAGAGCAAAATCTTCGCCCGGTTCATCCTCGTGTTGCAAATGAAGTACAGATTGAGAAGATAATTGATAGCATCAATGCGCCTGGTCCACTCACTCGTTCAAGAGCAACACATCTAGCAAATTTCTGTGTTCACTTTGCATTTGTCTCAATATTTGAACCCAAGAAAGTTGCTGAAGCCTTCATGGAACCTTCATGGATTCAAGCTATGCAAGAAGAGCTTCAACAGTTCAAGCTGAACAATGTTTGGGAACTTGTCAAGCGTCCAGACCCCTGCAAGCACAACATAATAGGCACAAAATGGATATATGGCAACAAGCAAGATGAGCATGGTCAAGTTGTCAGAAACAAGGCTCGTCTCGTTGCTCAAGGATACACTCAAGTTGAAGGGATTGACTTCGATGAAACATTTGCTCCTATGGCTAGGCTTGAAGATATTCACATATTGCTAGCCTATGCAAACCATCACAACATCCTACTGTATCAAATGGATGTGAAGAGTGCATTTCTCAACGGCAAAATTGAAGAAGTGTATGTTGCACAACCTCCTGGCTTTGAAGATCCAAAACATCCTGATATGGTATACAAGCTTAGCAAGGCACTGTATGGCCTCAAACAAGCCCCTCGCGCTTGGTATGGCACACTCAAAGACTTCCTGAAGAGCAAAGGCTTCAAACCTGGTTACCTAGATCCCACACTCTTCACGAAGACATATGATGGTGAACTGTTTGTGTGCCAAATATATGTGGATGACATTATCTTCGGCTGCACCAACCAGAAATACAGTGATGAGTTTGGACACATGATGCAAGAGCAATATCAGATGTCCATGATGGGTGAGCTGAAGTTCTTCCTTGGTCTTCAAATTCGTCAGCAAAGCAATGGCATCTTCATATCTCAAGAGAAATATCTCAAAGATTGCCTGAAGAAGTTTGGAATGCAAGATTGCAAAGGTTATACGATGCCAATGCCAACCAAGAGTCATCTGGGTCCTGACGCCAATGGTAAAGAGTTCGATCAAAAGGTATACCGCTCCATGTTTGGTTCTTTACTTTATTTATGTGCATCTAGGCCAGATATCATGCTTAGTGTTTGCATGTGTGCTCGATTCCAAGCGGCACCAAAGGAATCGCATCACTTAGCTGTGAAGCGAATTCTTCGATATTTGGCTTACACCCCAACATTAGGATTATGGTATCCAAAGGGCTCAGAGTTTGATCTAGTTGGATTCTCGGATGCTGATTATGCTGGTGACAAGGTGGATCGCAAGTCTACATCAGGAACATGTCACTTTCTGGGATGATCACTTGTCTGTTGGTCTTTAAAGAAGCAAAACTGTGTATCACTCTCCACTGCTGAATCCGAATACATTACTGCTAGATCTTGTTGCGCTCAGCTTCTATGGATGAAGCAAACACTCAAGGACTATGGCATCCATCTGAAGCAAGTACAACTCTACTGCGACAACGAAAGCGCCATCAAGATTGCCAACAACCCAGTTCAGCACTCGAAGACAAAGCACATTGAAATTCGTCATCACTTTCTCAGAGATCATGTCATGAAAGAAGATATTGATATCATACACGTCAACACTGAAGAGCAATTGGCAGATATATTCACAAAGCCCTTGGATGAGAAAAGGTTTTGCAAGTTGCGGTGTGAGCTAAATATCTTGGAATCCTCAAATGTCCTGTGATCAGGCACACATCCTAACACTTATGCATGTTGATGACTTAGATGTGCAACACACGAAGTAATGTATGTCTTCAATTCAATGAAGACTTACACTCTGAGTGTGAATACATTAATGCGGAATTTGACTTCGGAGCGCCACGATAATTGTGTCTGGGTCTAATACTTCCTATACGGCGGGTAACGCCACCACCAAATTCTTCTTTTTGAAGTGTTTTGCTCATGGCGTTACATTTGCTATGTCTTCGCATTTGGTTTGTCTTCTATATCAACATGTCTTCATGTTTATCTTCACTATGTTGATTTGGTTGTATTCTGATATATACATATATTAGTGTTCTGTCCTCTACAACATTCAAATATAGTTATGTCTTCTCGTTTGAATCTTTTGAACTAAGTGAATGTGATCGGGCCCTAACCTCTCTATGCTTCCTATCTCAAACTCTATCTATCCAAATCATACGCATTCTGTTGAAATTGTCGAATGTCTTCTCTGCGTCCTTGTCAGCAGAAGATACAGAGACAAACATTAAATCTGTTTTAAATGCTCAATTCTTATTGCCTGAAACCCGGAGAAGCCGGAACGACCACCCGACAGCCCATGCGTGCGTGGGAACATGGAACAACTCCCAAATGTGTTGCATGTTTTCCACGTGTCTCTCAGATGTGAACCGCCAGGGGTACCTGCGTAATTGCTCTGTGCCATCCCTTTCACTATCAATGCACATCCCATCGCGGTCAAAAATCCTTCTTCCACCTCGACAAACCCTAGCGCCACCGCTAGCTCTCGACGACGCCGGCGACGAAGCGCTTAGCTGCCGCGACCTCTCCGACGCCGTCTTCACGCCGGCCGTGGACATCGTCTTCTCCGCCGCCGCCGTAGGTGTCCTCCATCGCCAAGTTAGGGCACGGAAGATCGAACTGCTCGGCCTCATCTTCTACTCCGTCTAGCAGTTCATCGTGTGGTAAATTAAAACTCTCTTTTTACCGTCTTTTTGATCCTATAGATTCATCCTTTCTACCAAAAGTGGTTTCTGCCTCCACAAATTTGGATCTATCCTGTCTGCATCTCATATGATGCCTAGTATATTCACTTATGCTTCACACGTAGTTAGATTCCTCACTTGTACTTATTCTTGGATTCGTACAAATCTGGAACCAACTCTCAACATATAAGTGAATGTCTTCGCGCTATGAGGTCAATGTCTTCTAAACTGATTTATCTTCAAAATCTTCTGAGAATGCATATGACCTCTTCCCCTTCCCTCGCATCTCTAATGCTGTCACAGGTACATGTCCGTGGGAGAATCCCTTGGTTATCATAGTCTGCATTCATTTGCAGAATTCTTACAGCATCATATCAACTCTCCCGAAGCCAGTTCCTGTCTGACCAGCAGACGAAAGCCTTTGACAGTTTTGAAGCCATTCAGTCTGAACTTCATGGCAACAGATAAGTCAGTAAGGAAGGGTGGCAGACAGCGCCGTGGGAATACATCGAAGGATTTGCCACCAGACCTCTATGAGCTGTACAAGACAGATCCAGAAGAGGATTACAATCAGCGAAAAACCTGAATCCAATGGATTCGAAGATATTGGGCAGAACAATGGTACAAGTACAGGTTCGTGACCCAGGAGTATGCTGAGAAGAATGCCATCAAGTGACCCTGGGGAGACATCTTGTACAAAAATCTTCCACCCAGGTCCAGAGCTGAAGCCATTGAACAAGGCTTCTACCCTCGCATGGTCCGTGGACCACAGCCAGCTGATGTCGACCCATCTTCATTGCAATGGTGTCGTGACGACAATCTATTCAAGCGCAACTTTCAGTTTGCCAAGAACTCGGCCAAAGAGAACAAGAAGTCGCGGGGATTAGACTTCAACCCAGGTCCCTCTGCTCCTCGTGCCGATGGCACACGTGAAGCTGAACCCAATCTTGTTGGGCCCTTCTACAACCTAGAAGGTCTCATCACTCACATTTTGGTTCAAGGGACAGCTGTGGATCAACCTGCAGATGACGCTGATTCTGACAAAGCGCCTGCTCCACCGAAGCCTAAGAAGCTAAAGAAACCCAAGGCTTCAAAGCCTTCTCCTGCACCAAAAGCTTCGCGAGCAAAGCCTCTGGCCACTGCTCCTCCTGCACCAAGTGTGCAGTCAGAAGATCTCTCTCGCATCTCCAAGTCTGAGAAGAAGAAAAAGAAGCCCATGCACACCACTGGTCCAGCTCTTACCCCTGCTGCCATTCTGAGGAATGAGGACGACGCCATTGATCTGTCGAGTGACGACGATCTTGCTGATGATGCTCTTGAGCTGCTGATAAAGAGCAAGCAAGAGGCGGAAATCTTCAATGATCTTCCCCTCTTCGGTGTGGACATTCTGAACAAGTTCATTAACGAGTGGTTTGATAGCCCAAATCTCAGCTTTGATGATCTTCAACTTCCGATTGGCCTCAGCGTATCCTTCCATGGAGCCATTGCTCCTGAGCTTGCTGTTGCTCAGAAAATTGTTGAGCTGAAGCACAAGATCGACTATGAAAAGGCTCAGTTCAAGAAGCATGTGGCCAAGCTCAACGTAACAGACGTCCAGAACTTCAAGGTCATGCTGCATGAGCTCAAGGAAGTGTTTCACAATAAACGTGAAGAAGCCAAAGGTTCTCAAGAGCGAATGAAGCTTCTGGCTGCAAAGTGTGTTCAAGCTTACAATGAAGCTGAGAAGCGCAAGGCACTTGGGCGTCCTGGCATCGACCCCAAGATGGCTGCCAAGCAGAAGAAGCCTACAGTGGACCAAGCTGAACCATCCAGGCGGGAAGAACCTCGCATTGTCTTCCCCGCTAGTATGACAGGCGTGAAGCCTAAGGTCCCCACAGTGGCTTCAGAGTTTCAGAAGACCAGGGCAGCTGAAGCCAAAGCCAGAAAGCGCAAGACCAAGAACACCACTAACGATGCTCCACCCATCAAGAAGCGCAAGACCAAGAAGAAAGATCGGGCTGCTCCCACAGAGCCCCTTGTCGTCGAGCCAATTTCTGTTGCTCGTCCTGCATCTGCACAACAAGAGCGCCGTTTGATAGTTCATGAGCCTGCTTCCCTAGAGGCTCCTGAAGCTGAAGACATTCCAGCTGTTGACCCCACCGCAGCTGAAGACATTGGTCATCAAGACAATGTTGAAGATGATGAAGTCCTTCCTCAGATCGAGCATAATGTGGTATCATCGCCTGTTCTCACGAACAACGAACTCATCAGCATTGGTCGTCCTTTGACGCCAATTGCTCAGGATGACTCATGGGCTGATCACCCTCAAGACTCCCCCCGTCAAGCAGAAACACCAACTACTCCCCCAACTCAAGTCACCACTCCGGTGCTTGAAGATGATGACTTTGAGGCCCAACCAACTCCATCACCACAAGCGTCGCCAGCGTTCCATAGGCTTCGCAAAGGACCAAGGCCACAAGTCACTCTGTCAAGTGTTCCAGAAGGAGAAGAGCGCCAATCAGTATCTTGCCAAGTATTTCCTGAAGCCTCTCCAACTGTGAACAACCCCAAGTCTGAAGCCAACGTGGCTGAAGATATTCCGGCTGCATCAGCTGATGACCAAGAAGAACCACGAGTTGAAGAAGAACGTGTTGCTACACCCCCAACCAATCCTGAAGTTGTTCTCGAGGAGAACGTGTCCGACCCTCCAGCTACTCGAGTGGAGGTTGATAACACTGAGGCGACCACCAACATCAACACTGAAGCCAATGACGTTGTCATGGCTGACGCTAATGTGGCGCCTGAAGTCAATGTGGTGCCCGAAGTGATAGCACCTGAAGCCAATGCTGCACCTGATGCAAATCTGTAGCCTGAAGTCACTGCTGTTGCCACTGCCACTGCTCCTGTACCGCCTCCTAGGCCACATACTATCGAGCAAGCATACAATTATGATCAGCTGGTCACTGTCAGATGGCCTATTCTAGTTCCTCCGCCTGCTGCTGGTCCGCAATTTGATTACCATGTCGAGCACAGGCCTCAGGTCCAGAAGCCTAAGCCAAGACTGCCCAGGTTTCCAGGTACTGCCACTTCACCAGGGTCCTTCAATGCAAATGGCTTCATTGCGCACAACACCTTCTTTGATAGTGCCAAGAACCCCTATTCCAAGCCAAGGATTTCATCAGATCGGTTCTGGAGCTATCAGCAGCGCAATTATTATTCTTGTGTTATGTATGACCAAGGGCGCATCTTTCCCCATATGCGTCTAGACTGTGAAGCCATTGCTGGATTGCCATGCCTTGAAGAAGCCCTTGATTGCTTCCGTGATGCTGGACTGCTGAACTTTGTGACTGATAAGGAGCATTGGAATGAAGAGCTACTGCTACAATTTTATGCTACCCTCCACATTCGCGGCTACAACAGGGATCCGAAGACTTGGGTCCTTGAGTGGATGACAGGCAATATCCATCATGAAGCCAAAGCTCTTGACATCATTGAGCTAACTGGCCTGCCCACTCCAGGAGAACTATATGAGCCTGGTTGTCAACTTCACCGCAATGCATTGGAGAGTATCTTCCATAAGCCAGAGCCCAACATGAGCCAAATGCTCAGCATGATGAAGCCTCTGCCACGCGACGCTGAATACCCAAGAGAGTTCTTTGTTGAAGACCTAGAGTATCTGCCCTGCACTATTTATCGTATCATCAGGCGAACTCTGTGGCCTGTCGAAGGACATTCTTCTGCAGCGAAACTTGAAGGAGCAATGAAGACTTTGGTCTTTTATATCTTCAATGGCATCGGCTTCAATGCTCAAGACTTCTTTATCAGGCAATTGGCTGCATCAGGCTCTGATCGCTTTGGACTGAAATTCTATGCTCCATGGGTTATGCGCCTTATCAAGCTTCATTCTTCTGTCAACTATCAACCTTCTGCTCGCAACCATCTGATCTTTTTGCCTGAGGTTGATATGTCAGTTGAAGCCATATACCCGAGCCTGCCAAGGAGCCTGTTTGTCTTCACAATGCTGATCACCAAAGCTTCACACAGCCCATCGAAGGAGTCCAGGCAATCACTCGTGTTTATCCTTTGGCTGGCAATACACGCTTACCTCACCGTGCTCGAACTGAAGCCACTAAAAACACTATTGCTCAAAGGCCTCGGAAGCGATCTCGTGTTCTCAATGACCGAGAGCTTCTCGTTGCCCTGCATCAGAAACAGGATAAGCATCACTACTGGCTGAAGCGACAGATGCAAAGTCTCTTGGTGGATGTCAATCGCATTCGCAATCTTGCCACCAAGAATGCCTTTGTCACTCATGAAACCTGTCAGAGGTCATGGAAGAGTTTGACATTGCTGAGTGCTGAAGCAGATCTTCAAGACGATGGCTTCACTGAAAGATTCAAGTCTGAATCCACTCCTCCAAGGAATGCTTTCCTGCGTCGAACTCCGTCTCTTGAAGACTCTGACTATTCCTCCTCAGCTGCAACCGTGAATGCCAGAGTCATAGATGATCAAGATGATGCTACTTCACCTCCTCCAACTTCAGCGCGTGTCGACACTGCACCAAGTTCTTCTGCACCGCCAAACCCCGACGCCGACCCTGCAGCTTCTCCTACTCCTTCTGGGAACGAGTAGAGGCTCTGTGTCTTCAAACCTTTTTGGTCCTTACTGACAAAAGGGGGAGAAGCATATGAGTTGATAGTCTTCAAGCGGGTCCATATGGGCGGTTGCTTTATATTTTGCCAAGTGAATACAACTCTCGCTTTTGATACATTTGGTTCTTTGAGTTGTAACACTTAAACTTGATGGTCGTCTGCTACTTGTTTGCTATTCTATGATGCGACGATAAATTCCGCATGTGCGATGATAAATCCCGCACGAAGTCATATTGTAGACGTCCATTTTTCATTATGCATGTCATTATCTTCGTTATATCAAATCATGCATGATGAATTGTCTTCATAAGTTGAAGAGGATCTTCACAAGTACAACCTGCCATGTGCCTTTGCATTCCAAAAGCAAATTACTTATATGCACATCTTCAGGGGGAGCCTTTTTGCTACTTATGGAGACAATACCTTTATCCTTTACTATTTCACATACTTTTATCCCCGTTGAAAACTTCAACCAGTTTGTCATCAATCACCAAAAAGGGGGAGATTGTAAGTGCATCTAGTGCCACCCCTAGTTGGTTTTGGAGTATTGACGACAAACCTGGTTGAGGGACTAATGTGTTTGTGAGAATTGCAGGATAACACAGGTAGTAGTCCCTCATTGATTCGGTTTACCTACCGGAGATGACCCCTAAAAATGTATGAAGACACTGAAGACAATGGTGGTATGTGAAGATATTCACATTGAAGACTATGACAAGAGAAGACATCGAGTGAAGACTATGGAGCACGAAGACATAGTTGTTTCGTTGTTTCATTTTCTTCTATGTTGAGTCGTAGGAACCACCGTACTATTAAGTGGGTCCCAGTGAACAAAGTCAGAGTGACTGAAGTGATGCTCAACCAAATCCTATGTCTTCGAGCGAAGACAATGAGAGCAAATCTTATCCAGAGCTGGATGAGTCAGCTTTACTTGTAGCCCAAGTCAAGCTACTGCGTGTGTTTGAAATCTGACCGTTGGAACACGTGTCAGTTCCTTAGTGATCCAGGGTCATTTCGGACAAATCAGGTCGGGTTGCCTAGTGGCTATAAATAGCCCACCCCCTACACCACAAATTGGTGGCTCCTCAGAGTTAGTGCAGGCTTTTGTCGTTTGAGAGCAACCCACCTCCGAAGCTTTTGAGAGAGAGAAATCCTTGCGAGGACAAAGCCCAAACACCTAGAGCCAAAGAGTGTTAGGCATCACTGAAGTCTTTCTGTCCGCGTGACCTGAAGACTTGTTACACTTGAGGACTGTGAATCCTGCAGCCGGTTAGGCGTCGCGTTCTGAGCATCCAAGAGTCATTGTGGATCGCCGGTGAACGAAGTCTGTGAAGGTTTGGAAGTCTACCTTGAAGACTTACCAGAGTGATTGGGCGAGGACTGGGTGTCCTTAGCTCAAGGGGAATAAGGTGAAGACACGGTCTTCTGAGTTAAATCTCAGCCTCCCTAACCAGACGTACAGTTGTCATAGCAACTGGAACTGGTCCAACAAATCCTTGTCTTCGCCAAGCGACTGGTTCTATCGTCTCTCTCTCTTTACTTACAGTTTGTCTTCGTGAAGTCATTGCTTGTTTGCACTACCTGTTTGACTTCACTGTGTGACTACTTTCGTTGTTTGGCTTCATACTATCTTCCATCCTGATCTTTACTACCTAGCTGCTATTAGTCTTCGTGCTTTCACTTCAATGAATACTTGACTATGGCTTGCTTAGTGTAGTCTACCTTCCGCTGCATTTGAATAGGTTCATTTCTATTGTTTGTCTTTGAAACTTTCATGTTTTGAAGACTTTCATAAAAATCGCCTATTCACCCCCCTCTAGTCGATAACTAGCACTTTCAGCAGATTTTAGCAATTAGAACAAGTCAAGCAATCAACCTACACATGCAATTCTAAGAGTGTAGCAGCGGCAAGTAGAGCATTGCATATGAAGGTAAAGGGAAGGGTTTGGAGAGTGCAAACACAATGAAGACACGGAAATTTTTGGCGTGGTTCCGGTAGGTGGTGCTATCATACGTCCACGTTGATGGAGACTTCAACCCACGAATGGGTAATGGTTGCACGAGCCCACGGAGGGCTCCACCCACGAAGGGTCCACGAAGAAGCAACCTTGTCTATCCCACCATGGCCATCGCCCACGAAGGACTTGCCTCACTCGGGTAGATCTTCACGAAGTAGGCAATCTCCTTGCCCTTACAAACTTCTTGGTTCAACTCCACAACTTAACGGAGGCTCCCAAGCGACACCTAACCAATCTAGGAGACACCACTCTCCAAAAGGTAAATAGATGTTGTGTTGATGATGAACTCCTTGCTCTTGTGCTTCAAATGATAGTCTCCCAAACACTCAACTCTCTCACACAGATTTGGATATGGTGGAAAGATGATTTGAGTGGAAAGCAACTTGGGGAAGGCTAGAAATCAAGATTCTTGTGGTAGGATTGGTATATCTTGATCTCAACACATGAGTAGGTTGTTCTCTCTCAGAAAATGTATGCCAAAAGTGTAGGCACGTTCTAATGGCTATCTCACGGATGGAGAATGGGGTGGAGGGGTATATATAGCCTCCACACAAAATCCAACCGTTACACACATTTGACCCAACTCGGTCAGACCGAATAGATGAACTCGGTGAGACCGATTAGTTCAAAATGTGAATGTTTGGAATCTTGGTGGGACTGACTGGTGATACGTCTCCAATGTTTCTGTAATTTTTTATTGTTCCATGTTGTTTTATTATCAATCTTGGATGTTTTATGATAACCCACAAGTATAGGGGATCGCAACAGTTTTTGAGGGTAGAGTATTCAACCCAAATTTATTGATTCGACACAAGGGGAGCCAAAGAATATTCTCAAGTATTAGCAGTTGAGTTTTCAATTCAACCACACCTGAAAGACTTAATATCTGCAGCAAAGTATTTAGTAGCAAAGTAGTATGGAAGTAACAGTAACGGTGACAAAAGTAACAGTAGTAGTTTTTGTAGCAATCGTAACAGTGGCAACGGAAAAGTAACTAAGTAAAGATCAATATATGAATAGCTCGTAGGCAATGGATCAATGCTGGATAATTATGTCGGATGCGATTCCTCATGCAACAGTTATAACATAGGGTGACACAGAACTAGCTCCAGTTCATCAATGTAATGTAGGCATGTATTCCGAATATAGTCATACGTGCTTATGGAAAAGAACTTGCATGTCATCTTTCCCGTGGCAGCGGGGTCCTATTGGAAACTAAGGGATATTAAGTCCTCCTTTTAATAGAGTACCATACCAAAGCATTAACACTTAGTGAATACATGAGCTCCTCAAACTACGGTCATCACCGGGAGTGGTCCCGATTATTGTCACTTCGGGGTTGCCGGATCATAACACATAGTAGGTGACTATTGACTTGCAAGATAGGATCAAGAAATCACATATATTCATGAAAACATAATAGGTTCAGATCTGAAATCATGGCACTCGGGCCCTAGTGACAAGCATTAAGCATAGCAAAGTCATAGCAACATCAATCTCAGAACATAATGGATACTAGGGATCAAACCCTAACAAAACTAACTCAATTACATGGTAAATCTCATCCAACCCATCACCGTCCAGCAAGCCTACGATGGGATTACTCACGCACGGCGGTGAGCATCATGAAATTTTTGATGGAGGATGGTTGATGATGACGATGGCGACGGATTCCCCTCTCCGGAGCCCCAAACGGACTCCAGATCAGCCCTCCCGAGGAAGATTAGGGCTTGGCGGCGGCTCCGTATCGTAAAACGCGATGAATCCTTCTCTCTTATGTTTTTCTCCCCGAACATGAATATATGGAGTTGGGGTTGAGGTCGGTAGAGTCCCAGGGGGCCCACGAGGCAGGGGGCGCGCCCTAGGGGGGTGCACCCTGCACCCTCGTGGACAGGGCGTGGGCCCCCTGATGCTAATTCTTTCGCCTATATTTTTCATTAATTCCAAAATGTGTCTCCGTGGATTTTCAGGTCATTCCGAGAACTTCTATTTCTGCACAAAAATAACACCATGGCAATTCTGCTGAAAACAGCGTCAGTCCGGGTTAGGTCCATTCAAATCATGCAAGTTAGAGTCCAAAACAAGGGCAAAAGTGTTTGGAAAAGTAGATACGTTGGAGACATATCATTTTATAGTCATTTTATATCATTTTTTGGTACTAACCTATTGACATAGTGCCAAGTGCCAGTTGTTGTTTTTTTCCATGTTTTTTACATTGCAGGAAATCAATATCAGACAAAGTCCAAATGCCACGAAACTCCATGATAACTGTTTATGGGCCAGAAGGAAGAAGTTGGGCCCTGGTTGCACCTGGGGGGAGTCCTGAGGAGGGGATAACCCACTAGGGCGCGCCAGGAGGCCCAGGCACGCCCTGGTGGGTTGTGCCCACCTCGGGTGCCCCCCGGACCGCCTCTTTGCTCTTAAATACCCCAATATTCCAGAAACCCTAGGGGAATCGACGAAATATTTATCCAGCCACCGCAGAGTCCAGAACCACCAGATCCAATCTAGACACCATCACGGAGGGGTTCACCACTTCCATTGGTGCCTCTCCGATGATGCGTGAGTAGTTCTTTGTAGACCTTCGGGTCTGTAGTTAGTAGCTAGATGGCTTTCTCTTTCTCGCTGAATTCTCAATACAATGGTCTCTTGGAGATCCATATGATGTAACTCTTTTGCGATGTGTTTGTTGGGATCTGATGAACTTTGAGTTTATGATCAGTCATATCTTTTTATATCCATGAAAGTTATTTGAGTTTCTTTGATCTCTTATATGCATGATCTCTTATAGCCTCGTATTTCATCTCCGATATTTAGGTTTTGTTTGGCCAACTTGATCTATTTATCTTGCAATGGGAAGAGGTGCCTGGTAGTGGGTTCGATCTTACGGTGCTTGATCCCAGTGACAGAAAGGGAACCGACACGTATGTATCGTTGCTACTAAGGATAAAAAGACGGGATCTATATCTACCGCCATAGACGGATCTTGTCTACAACATGTCATCGTTCTTATTGCATTACTCCGTTTTTCCATGAACTTAATACACTAGATGCATGCTAGATAGCGGTCGATGTGTGGAGTAATAGTAGTAGATGCTGATGGCGACAGAGACCTGTGACGCGGGCGCACAGGTGGAGACGGCGACGATCCGGAGACCAAGGGGCGGCAGTAATGGGGGTGCGGCCTCGAGTGTTTGAAGGAATTTCCAAATGATGGGCCGCGGTATATATACTCATACACTGTCGATGGCGCCGAGTGGAACTCTCGGTGGCGCCGAGATGCAAAACTGCTTGCGATTGCTGCAACTCGGTGAGACCGAATCGTTCTAATCGGTGGCACCGAGGTGAAAACCTAGATCAATCTAGTGGTTTCGGTGGGACCAATGTGAGTGGATTGGTTTGACCAAAATTCACAAGAAGGTTTTGGAAGTCAGCCCTTGACGGATCTGTGACTCCGAGTGGTCCTCACCCAGAGGGTCCGAAAAAGACTTGTTCGAATTTTGTGATGTGGCATGAATAGAATTTGAGAAGAGAAAAAGCATAGATAGGTAGAAAAGGTTCTTAGGCATTCTTATCCATCCATTTGGCCAATAAAAACTAAACAATCAAAACTACAAATGGATGTCCTCGAATGGAGAAATTATGCAACCAACATGCTCACACAATAAGATAGCAAATAAAACATGTGTCAAAGCATGCACAAACAATTCTAGCATCTATCAAGCAATTGGTGATGACTAGGTCATCTATATATGAGTATATTGACTGAGGAGTCAAATGAGAACATTTGATCGTAGGTCATACTCATGTTTAAGCACAACTGGGGTTACCACTTTTACATAAAGCATTCTTGTGTTCTCACCATTAGAGTTGCTTTAGCTCAATTTTTAGAGCAAGGCCCCCCTAGATGTGATATGCCCCCCTAAGAGGGATGAACTAACCTTGGGTTTTGTCGATGGTGAGTTCAGTAGATGTTGAAGATGTGGATGCTCAATGTTGATGTAGATCTTTTGGAGTAATCCATTAGAGTGTTGCACTTTCAATACCTACATGGGTTAGTCCCACAAGGAACATACAAGGATATCCATGGATATAGAGTGAAATACACATGTGATGATGTCCATGAAAGCATTAGGTTACCTTGTCCCTTGTCTTACCAACAAGAGGGTTTGTGACTCCATGAACTAGTGCAAGATGTGAAAGTTGATTGCACATGTTCTTGCCAAAATAAATATGAGTTAAGTATATTGGCAGAGTCACCCTCAAGAACATTCTAGTCCTTCTTCTTTGGCATGCACATCAACTTGATGGGAGTCCTTGGAGTTGTAGTCGTACTTGATGAAGTAGAACTTGACGTAGTCTTGGGAACCCACTTGACCATGGCCTTAGGAGCTTCTTCAAATGAATCAATCTCTTCTTGAAGCTTGTCCTTGCCTTTTAGCTTATGGTCTTGTGGTCGAAGATCATCTTGAGCTTGTGTTCTGCTACTTCTTGAGCTTGCGTTGGTTTTTTCCTTGAAGAGGAAAGGGTGATGTAGCAAAGTAGAGATAAGTATTTCCCTCAGTTAGAGAACCAAGGTATCAATCCAGTAGGAGACAATGCACAAATCACTAATACCTGCACAAACAATCAAACAACTTGCACCCAACGCAATAAAGGGGTTGTCAATCCCTTCACGGTCACTTGCAAAAGTGAGATACGATAGAGACAGATAAAACTAAACAAATGATAAAGTATTTTTTGGGTTTTTTGGTTTATAGATCGGAAAGTAAAAGATTGCAAAATAGTAGATCGGAAACTTATATGATGGAAAATAGACCCCGGGGCCATAGGTTTCACTAGAGGCTTCTCTCAAGATAGCAAATAATACGGTGGGTGAACAAATTACTGTCGAGCAATTGATAGAAAAGCGCAAAGTTATGACGATATCTAAGGCAATGATTATGAAATATAGGCATCACGTCCGTGTCAAGTAGACCGACTCCTTCCTGCATCTACTACTATTACTCCACACATCGACCGACTCCTGCCTGCATCTAGAGTATTAAGTTCATGAAGAACAGAGTAATGCATTAAGTAAGATGACATGATGTAGAGGAATAAACTCAAGCAATATGATGTAAACCCCATCTTTTTATCCTCGATGGCAACAATACAATATGTGCCTTGCTGCCCCTACAATCACTGGGAAAGGAAACCGCAAGATTAAACCCAAAGCTAAGCACTTCTCCCATTGCAAGAAAAACCAATCTAGTTGGCCAATCCAAACCGATAGTTCGAAGAGAATTACAAAGATATGAAATCATGTATAAAATAATTCGGAGAAGATGCAAATAATATTCCTAGATAAGCTGATCATAAATCCATAATTCATTGGATCTGGACAAACACGCCGCAAAAGAAGATTACATCGGATAGATCTCCAAGAACATCAAGGAGAACATGGTATTGAGAATCGAAGAGAGAGAAGAAGCCATCGAGCTACTTGCTATGGACCCGTAGGTCTGAGGTAAACTACTCACGCTTCATCGGGAGGGCAATAGAGTTCATGTAAAAGCCCTCCGTGATCGAATCCCCCTCCGGCAGGATGCCGGAAAAGGCCCCAAGATGGGATCTCACGGGAACAGAAGGTTGCGGCGGTGGAAAAGTGTTTTCATGGATGCTTCTGGTGGTTTGGGAATATATGTGAATATATAGGAGGCAGAACTAGGTCAGGGGGGTCACGAGGGGGCCACAAGGCAGGGGGTGTGCGCTCCCCCCTTGTCGCCGAATCGTGGCTCTTCTGACTTGAACTCCAAGTCTCCGGGGTGTCTTCTGGTCCAAGAAAAATCATCGTGAAAGTTTTACTCCGTTTGGACTCCGTTTGGTATTCCTTTTCTGCAAAACTCAAAAACAAGGAAAAAAATAGAAACTGGCACTGGGCTCTAGGTTAATAAGTTAGTCCCAAAAGTAATATAAAATAGCATATTAATGCATATAAAACATCCAAAACAGATAATATAATAGCATGGAACAATAAAAAATTATAGATACGTTGGAGACGTATCAAGCATCCCCAAGCTTAATTCCTGCTCGTCCTCGAGTAGGTAAATGATAAAAACAGAATTTTTGATGTGGAATGCTACCTAACATATTTATCCATGTAATTTTCTTTATTGTGGCATGAATGTTTAGATCCATAAGATTCAAAACAAAAGTTTAATATTGACATAAAAACAATAATACTTCAAGCATACTAACAAGGCAATTATGTCTTCTCAAAATAACATGGCCAAAGAAAGCTTATCCCTACAAAATTATATAGTCTGGCTATGCTCCATCTTCATCACACAAAATATTCAAATCATGCACAACCCCGATGACAAGCCAAGCAATTGTTTCATACTTTTGATGTTCTCAAACTTTTTCAACTTTCACGCAATACATGAGCGTGAGCCATGGACATAACACTATAGGTGGAATAGTAGTTGTGGAGAAGACAAAAAGAAGGAGATAGTCTCACATCAACTAGGTGTATCAACGGGATATGGAGATGCCCATCAATAGATATCAATGTGGGTGAGTAGGGATTGCCACGCAATGGATGCACTAGAGCAAAAAGTCTATGAAAGCTCAAATAGAAACTAAGTGGGTGTGCATCCAACTCGCTTGCTCACGTAGACCTAGGAAAATTTGAGTAAGCCCATCATTCGAATATACAAGCCAAGTTCTATAATGAAAAATTCCCACTAGTATATGAAAGTGACAATATATGAGACTCTCTATCATGAAGATCATGGTGCTATTTTGAAGAACAAGTGTGGAAAAAGGATAGTAACATTGCCCCTTCTCTCTTTTCTCTCATTTTTTTTTATTTTGGGCTCTTTGGCCTCTTTTTTCTATCTTTTTATTTTATTTTATTTTTCGTCCGGAGTCTCATCCCGACTTGTGGGAGAATCATAGTGTCCATCATCCTTTCTTCACATGGGACAATGCTCTAGTAATGAAGATCATCACACTTTTATTTACTTACAACTCAAGAATTACAACTCGATACTTAAAACAAAATATGACTCTATACGAATACCTCCGGTGGTGTACCGGGATGTGCAATGAATCAAGAGTGACATGTATGAAAGAACTATGAAAGGTGGCTTTGCCACAAATACTATGTCAACTACATGATCATGCAAAGCAATATGACAATGATGGAACGTGTCATAATAAACGGAACGGTGGAAAGTTGCATGGCAATATATCTCGGAATGGCTATGGAAATGGTGGGTGTATGGTGACTGTTTTAAGGAAGGTATATGGTGGGTGTATGGTACCGGCGGAAGTTGCGCGGTATTAGAGAGGCCAGCAATGGTGGAAGGGTGAGAGTGCGTATAATCCATGGACTCAACATTAGTCATAAAGAACTCACATACTTATTGCAAAAATCTATTAGTTATTGAAACAAAGTACTACGCGCATGCTCCTAGGGGGGTAGACTGGTAGGAAAAGACCATCTCTCGTCCCCGACCGCCACTCATAAGGAAGACAATCAATAAATAAATCATGCTCGGACTTCATCACATAACGGTTCACCATACATGCATGCTACGGGAATCACAAACTTTAACGCAAGTATTTCTACAATCCACAATTACTCACTAGCATGACTCTAATATCACCATATTTATTTCTCAAAACAATCATAAGGAATCAAACTTCTCATAGTATTCAATGCACTTTATACGAAAGTTTTTATTATACCCCTCTTGGATGTCTATCATACTAGGACTAAATTTATAACCAAAGAAAATTACCATGCTGTTTAGAGACTCTCGAAATAATATAAGTGAAGCATGAGAGTTCAACAACTTCTATAAAATAAAGCTACCGCCGTGCTCTAAAAAGATATAAGTGAAGCACTAGAGCAAAATTGCCTAGCTCAAAAGATATAAGTGAAGCACATAGAGTATTCTAATAAATCACGATTCATGCGTGTCCTTCTCAAAAGGTGTGTACAACAAGGATGATTGTGGCAAACTAAAAATCAAAGACTCATATCATACAAGATGCTCCAAGCAAAACACATATCATGTGGTGAATAAAAATATAGCCTCAAGTAAAGTTGCCGATAGACGAAGACGAAAGAGGGGATGCCTTCCGGGGCATCCCCACGCTTAGGCTCTTGGTTGTCCTTAAATATTACCTTAGGGTGCCTTGGGCATCCCCAAGCTTAGGCTCTTGCCACTCCTTATTCCATAGTCCATCAAATCCTTACCCAAAACTTGAAAACTTCACAACACAAAACACAAAACTCAACGATCGTGACTAGAAGATCTTTTGTCATTGTAGGATCTTGTCTTGGAGCTTCTCTCTTTGCTTCTATTCTTGTAGAACTTGTTGAAGTTCTTCACCATTAAGCTCAATTCTTCATTGGAGACTTGCTTCTCACTTGATGTTATAGGAGCATCACTTGAATCTTTGTAAGCACCACTTGACTTGTTGTGGAGCTCTTCCTTATCCTTGAGTGATGATGGCAGCTGGAACTACATCGGTATTTCCCCGGAGAGGGAGGGATGATGTAGCACAACGAAGGTAAGTATTTCCCTCAGTTATGAAACCAAGGTATCGAACCAGTAGGAGAACCAAGCAACACAACGTAAACATCACCTGCGCACAAACAACAACACCTCGCAACCCGACGAGTTAAAGGGGTTGTCAATCCCTTCCGGGGTACGGCGCCTCAAGATAGGCAAACGAAAGTGAATTAAATTGTAGTAGATTGATAGATTCGAACGCCAAATAAAATAAATAAAGATAAAAACACAACAAGGTATTTTTGTATTTTTGGTTTAATAGATATGAATAAAAATGCAATGGAAAAGTAGATCGCAACGCAAATATATGAGAAGAAAGACTCGGGGGTCGTAGGTTTCACTAGTGGCTTCTCTCGAGAAAATAGCAACGGTGGGTAAACAAATTACTGTTGGGCAATTGATAGAACTTCAAATAATTATGGCGATATCTAGGCAATGATCATTACATAGGCATCACGTCCAAGATTAGTAGACCGACTCCTGCCTGCATCTACTACCATTACTCCACAAATCGACCATTATCCAGCATGCATCTAGTGTATTAAGTTCATGGAAAAATGGAGTAATGCAATAAGAACGATGACATGATGTAGACATCCGTTTATCTATATGGCGGTAGATATAGATCCCGTCTTTTTATCCTTAGTAGCAACGATACATACGTGTCGTTTCCCCTTCTGTCACTGGGATCGAGCACCGTAAGATCGAACCCACTACCGGGCACCTCTTCCCATTACAAGACAAATAGATCAAGTTGGCCAAACAAAAACCAAATATCGAAGAAGAAATACGAGGCTATAAGAGATCATGCATATAAGAGATCAAAGAAACTCAAATAACTTTCATGGATATAAAAAGATATGACTGATCATAAACTCAAAGTTCATCAGATCCCAACAAACACACCGCAAAAGAGTTACATCATATGGATCTCCAAGAGACCATTATATTGAGAATTCAACGAAAGAGAGAAAGCCATCTAGCAACTAACTACGGACCCGAAGGTCTACAAAGAACTACTCACGCATCATCGGAGAGGCACCAATGGAATTGGTGAACCCCTCCGTGATGGTGTCTAGATTGGATCTGGTGGTTCTGGACTCTGCGGCGGCTGGATGAATATTTCGACGCTTCTTCTAGGGTTTCTGGAATATTGTGGTATTTATAGAGCAAAGGCGGTCATTTGGACTTTCATGTGATTCAAAGCAATAGTCTAGTTGGCGCGCCCTGGTGGGTTGTGCCCCCCTCGGGGCACCCCCCAGGTGCAACCAGGGCCCATTGCCTTCCTTCTGGCCCATAAAAAATCATCGTGGAGTTTCGTGGCATTTGGACTCCATTTGATATTGATTTCCTGCGATGTAAAAAACATGGAAAAAACAGCAACTGGCACTTGGCACTATGTCAATAGGTAGTACCAAAAAATGATATAAAATTACTATAAAATGATTATAAAACATCCAAGATTGATAATAAAACAGCATGGAACAATAAAAAATTATAGATACGTTGGAGACGTATCAGCATCCCCAAGCTTAACTCCTACTCGTCCTCGAGTAGGTAATTGATAAAAACAGAATTTTTTATGTGGAGTGCTGTTCATCAAGTCAAATCATATTCTTTTCTTTATAGCATGGACATTTGGACTTTCATGTGATTCAAAGCAATAGTCTAGTTTTGACATAATAATTTAGATACTCAAGCATATCAACAAGCAACCATGTCTTTCAAAATATCAATGCTAAAATAAGTTATCCCTAGCCCATCATGCTCAAACATTGATCCATTCATGAAACACACTCGAATATTAACTACACCCAATAATTTAGCATGATCATATTGCCTCCTAGTTGGTGCTTTTTGTAAGAGAAGATGGAGACTCAAAAATGAAAATTGCATAAAGTAAAAGAAAGGCCCTTCACAGAGGGAACTATGGATTTGTAGAGGTGCCAGAGCTCAAAGCGAAAAAATTGAGATAAAAATATTTTGGGAGGTGTATCCATCCCACCAACGAAAATGACTTAGAGTTCCGAACACTTTCCATGCTAGATATTCCATAGGTGGTCCCCAAACAGAAAATAAAGGTTATTCCTTTTTCCACCATTCTTTCAGTTTCCATGGCTAGCCGTATCCACGGGTGCCCTCCATACCAACACTTTCCAAGGAATTTATTATTTGTCAACATAAAGTAATTTTTTTGCATTTCGGGACTGGGCATCCCTAAGACCTTTGCCTTAGTCTCGTGCAATGACAAGTGAATAAACACTTATCTTAAGAATAACACATCTAGCATGGAAAATATTAGCCACCCGTTACCGTTCCACGAGCGAAACAAACACACAAAAGAGAAGTTTATTTTGAAAATTAGAGATGGCACATGCAAATTTGCTTAGAATGGCAAAAGAATACCACATATAGGTAGATATAGTGGACTCATGTGGCAAAACTGGTTTAAAGGATTTTGGATGCACAAGTAGAGATCATACTTGGTGCAAAATGAAGGCTAGCAAAAGATTAGGAAGCGACCAACCAAGAAATGAATAATCTCATAAGCAAGCATTAAGCATAATTAACACCGAATAATGCACCACAAGTAGGATATAATTTTCATTGCATGATTATTGACTTTCGTGCATGCATAGGGAATTACAAACCTTAAGACCGATATTCTTACTAAAGCACAATTACTCATCAACATAACTCACATATCACATCATCATATCTCAAAACTATTACTAAGAATCAAGTTTATTTTGTCCAATGATCTTCATGACATAATTTTCTTTATCCTTCTTGGATATCTATCATTTTGGGACTAACTTTTATGTCTTGCTTTTCATAAGCTCAAACAAATATAAGTGAAGATCATGAGCATAACAAATTTTCTTTCTCTTAAAATAATTTAAGTGAAGCAAAAGAGAATTTCTTCAAGATTTACTAACTCTCAAATAAATCTAAGTGAAGCAAGAGAGCATTTCTACAAAAATAACAAAGCACACCGTGCTAAAAAAGATATAAGTGAAGCAATAGAGCAAGTCCTAGCTCATAAAAGATTTAAGTGAAGCATAGAGAGCAATTCTAACAAGTCATGATATAATTTTGGCTCTCTCAAATAGGTGTGTCCAACAAAGATTGATGACTTAAAACACAAAATAAAACAAGCAAAGACACATATCATACAAGACGCTCCAAGCAAAACACATATCATGTGACGAATAAAAATATAGCCTCGAGTAAAATACCGATAGTTGTTGGAAGAAAGCGGGGATGCCACTCGGGGGCATCCCCAAGCTTAGTTGGTTGCTCATTCTTGGATAATAGCTTGGGATGCCGGGGCATCCCCAAGCTTAGGCTCCTTACATCCTTCCTTCATCCATCGTAAGATAACTCAAAACTTGAAAACTTCAATCACACAAAACTCAACAAAACCTTCGTGAGATCCGTTAGTGTAAGAAAAATAAATCACTACTATAAGTTCTGTATCAAACAAATTCATATTTTCTTTTTGTATTATATCTACTGTATTCCAACTTTTCAATGGCAAAAACTCATCAAAGAAAACCATAGAGCCATCAAAATAAGCACACAACACAAAGAAAACAGAATCTGTCAAAACAGAACAGTCTGTAGCAATCTGACTTTTGCGAATACTTATGGAACTCCAAAACTTCTACCAAATTAGGATGACCAGGGTAATTTGTATATTAATCTTATGCAAAACGAATCAGGGCAAAAGCTCTTTTCTGTGATTTATGAAAATTATTTTTGTGAGCATAAAGTTTCTGTCTTTTTCAGCAAGATCAAACAACTATCACCCAAGAAGGTCCTAAAGGCTTTACTTGGCACAAACACTAACTAGAACATAAAAAGCACAATCATACCAGTAGCATAATTGTGTAAACACACAAAAACAGAAAGCAAAAAGCAAAAATAAATTTATTCATTGGGTTGCCTCCCAACAAGCGCTATAGTTTTACGCCCTTAGCTAGCCATAAAGATAGGATCTAAGTTTTGTCTTCCTTGTTCAACTCGTCAATCAAACACTTAGAATCCCTCAAAGATTTAGCATAAATATTTTCAATAACAACACTCCTAGGAATGAATTCAAAGATTTCATTTTTGCAAAAAGGATCTCCTATCACTTCAACAAAATCAGGGTGGATAGTAATCATCTTAAGATCTTCTTTATTGCCACTACTAGATGTTGCACCCTTGTCCTTGGTAACTTTGCCAATTTTTATAGGAGTTTTTTCGGTGGTTTTAGCGGAAGCAAAACCCGTGCTTAGATTACTAAAGATTTCTTCTAGTTTATCAATCCGTGACGGGCTTTCTTCTATTCTTTCATGGGTTAAGGTACCCTTTTCTTTTAGAAACTTAAAAATTTCTCCCGCTTTTGACCCGATCTTAGTGGCAAAATTATGCATCATTTTATCTAAAATTTCCATATGATCTTTGGTGAGCATTTTTTTGTCAATAGCATCTAATCTTTCCATAACATGCTCAAGAGTCAAAGGTGTTTCATTAATCATAAGAGGTGGTGAGCCCACTAAATTTCCCAAAGCATTAAAGGCATCAAGAGAGGGACACATCAAGAAATTTCCACCGGTAATCGTATCAAGGACGAATCTATACCAGGTGGTGATGCCAACATAAAAGCAACAAAGAAGAACAACGGTAGATTGCTTACTAATGGATCTATTATGAGCGTTGCAAATTCTATACCATGCATCTTTTAGATTTTCTCCTCCCCTTTTTTTAAAGTTGAGAACCTCGTTCTCGGGAGTGCAAGCAATAGAGGAAGGACTATCCATAATGATACTAACGACAAACAAGATTGCACACAAGACAGATCCGGCAAGAAAAACGGCGAACGGAAAAAGAGAGCCGAATAAATGGCAATTTTTGAGAAGTGGGGGAGAGGAAAATGAGAGGCAAATGGAAAATAATGTAAATTGCAAGGAGATGAGATTTGTGATTAGGAACCTGGTTATGTTGAAGATCCTCCCCGGCAACAGCGCCAGAAATTCTTCCTTGATGGCAGCTGGAACTACGTCCGTATTTCCCCGGAGAGGGAGGGATGATGTAGCACAGCGAAGGTAAGTATTTCCCTCAGTTATGAAACCAAGGTATCGAACCAGTAGGAGAACCAAGCAACACAACGTAAACAACACCTGCACACAAACAACAACACATTGCAACCCGACGAGTTAAAGGGGTTGTCGATCCCTTCCGGGGTACGACGCCTCAAGATAGGCAAACAGACGTGAGGTAAATTGTAGTCGATTGATAGATCGAACGCCAAATAAAATAAATAAAGATAAAATGCAGCAAGGTGTTTTTGTATTTTTGGTTTAATAGATCTGAATAAAAATGCAAAGGAAAAGTAGATCGCAAGGCAAATATATGAGAAGAAAGACCCGGGGGCCGTAGGTTTCACTAGTGGCTTCTCTCGAGAAAAATAGCAACGGTGGGTAAACAAATCACTGTTGGGCAATTGATAGAACTTCAAATAATTATGACGATATCCAGGCAATGATCATTACATAGGCATCACATCCAAGATTAGTAGACCGACTCCTACCTGCATCTACTACTATTACTCCACACATCGACCGCTATCCAGCATGCATCTAGTGTATTAAGTTCATGGAAAAACGGAGTAATGCAATAAGAACGATGACATGATGTAGACAAGATCTGTTTATCTATATGGCGGTAGATATAGATCCCATCTTTTTATCCTTAGTAGCAACGATACATACGTGTCGTTTCCCCTTCTGTCGCTGGGATCGAGCACCGTAAGATCGAACCCACTACCAGGCACCTCTTCCCATTGCAAGACAAATAGATCAAGTTGGCCAAACAAAACCCAAATATTGGAGAAGAAATACAAGGCTATAAGAGATCATGCATATAAGAGATCAAAGAAACTCAAATAACTTTCATGGATATAGAAAGATATGATTGATCATAAACTCAAAGTTCATCAGATCCCAACAAGCACACCGCAAAAGAGTTACATCATATGGATCTCCAAGAGACCATTGTATTGAGAATTCAGCGAAAGAGAGAAAGCCATCTAGCTACTAACTACGGACCCGAAGGTCTACAAAGAACTACTCACGCATCATCGGAGAGGCACCAATGGAAGTGGTGAACCCCTCTGTGATGGTGTCTAGATTGGATCTGGTGGTTCTGGACTCTGCGGCGGCTGGATGAATATTTCGACGCTTCTTCCAGGGTTTCTAGAATATTATGGTATTTATAGAGCAAAGAGGCGGTCCGGGGGCACACGAGGTGGGCACAACCCACCAGGGCGCGCTTGGGCCTCCTGGCGCGCCCTGGTGGGTTGTGCCCCCCTCGGGGCACCCCCAGGTGCAACCAGGGCCCGTTGCCTTCCTTCTGGCCATAAAAAATCATCGTGGAGTTTCGTGGCATTTGGACTCCGTTTGATATTGATTTCCTGCGATGTAAAAAACATGGAAAAACAGCAACTGGCACTTGGCACTATGTCAATAGGTTAGTACCAAAACATGATATAAAATGACTGTAAAATGATTATAAAACATCCAAGATTTATAATAAAACAACATGGAACAATCAAAAATTATAGATACGTTGGAGACGTATCAAGTGACATCTCATGAGCAACAATTCTACCGATGACTTCCGTGGGCTTGAGATCTTTGTAGTTGGGCATCATTTGGATCAAAGTGCACATGGTATCATATTTTCCATCCAAGGCTCTTAGGATCTTCTTAACTATGAATTTTTCGGTCATCTCTTCGCTTCCTAAGCCGGTAATCTCATTTGTGGTGAGAGCAAGCCTAGAGTACATTTCGGCGACTCCTTCACACTACAAAAAAGACACATCCGTGACATTTTGGGCCGAACGGAATTTTTTTCTGTCATACATATGACACTTCTATGACGATAATTGTGACAAAACCCGGTATCATCAAAGATGTGGTGGGCTCCTATTTCTATGACAAAAAATCATGACAGAAAATGGGCTTTTCGTCCTGGGCGGGCCGGAGACGCAGCTGCATGACATTCTTTGGGCCGTCCATGACGGAAAAAACCGTGGTAGAAGCGAGGGCGAGGAAAATTTCGGGGAGTTCCCGGTTACGGTGGGAGGTCGGGGGCCGAGCGATGCGCGTTTCTCTCGTACACGTACGCGCGTGTGTGCAAGGCGTTGGCTCTAACTGAACCCGAGCGAGGCGTTGGGCTCTAACTGAACCCGAGCGATTGCACTGCAGGCTACGCGTTACTGAACCCGAGCGATCAATCGATGGCTGTTAACTGAACCCGATCGAGCGATTCCTTCGCTACTGCTGCTAACTGAAGCCGATCGATGCTGCCTCTGGGATGAACAGTGAGCGTTGCGGGGGGAGGGGGGTTTGGATGAACAGTGAGCGGTGGTGTTGCCTCTGGATGAACATGACCCCGTGGTGTGGTGGAGGGCTGGATGAACACTAGACGGTGGAGGGGTGCCCGTGGAGGGGTGGTTGAACAGGACCCCGTGGTGTGGAGGGCTGGATGAACAGTAGACGGTGGAGGGGTGCCCGTGGAGGGGTGGTTGAACAATAGCCGGTGGAGTAGCGCGCGGTGGAGGCTGGATGAACAGGAGCCCGTGGAGGCTGGAGGAGGTCGACGGTGGAGATGAACAGTATCCCGTGGAGTCCCGTTTTGCGGTACGCCACACCCCTCTTGATGAACTGGACCCCGTTTCGACCGTAGGAGGTTCGTTTCGTCCGTTTTGCGGTACGCCACACCCCCCGATCAACAGGATCCCCGTTTCGATC
>NC_057814.1:80211343-80269601 GCF_018294505.1 Triticum aestivum | reverse complement strand
CACACCCCTCCCGATCAACAGGACCCCCGTTTCGACCATAGGAGGTCCGTTTCCTCCGTTTTGCGGTACGCCACACCCCTCCCGATCAACAGGACCCCGTTCCAAACGTAGGAGGTCCGTTTCCTCCGTTGTGCGGTACGCCAGGCCTCGTTTCCATCGCCTGTTCCGTCCAAGCCCTCCCGATGAACACGACCACGCATTCCGTTCCGACCCAGCCGGTTGGCTCCCACGCGTTCCGTTGCCTCCCGATGAACACGACGCATCCCGTTGCCTCCCCATGAACACGACGCATTCCGTTGCCTCCCCATGAACACAACGACGACGCTGTTTCTCCGTTCCGACCCAGCCATGTACACGAGCCCTGGCCGTACATATGCGCGAGTAGGCGTTCGAGACCCCGCCCGTATGTACACATACGTGGCCGTAATTTCTTTGTTGCACCCTGGCCGCTGTACGTACGTGTACATGCTACGCGCGCGCCTCTACTACGACACGTGCGCGCCTCTACATCCACCAGTATATATGTACGTACACGTTCGCGACCAGAATGACAACGCTATGTACGCTTCGACCAGGTGGGTCCCGACTGTCAGGCACTTCCTTGCCTGTGAAGATGTAGCTGGTGGGTCCCAGCAGTCAGGGGGCGAATCATTTTTTTTGCCCGGACACACTTCCTTGCGTGCGAAGATGTAGCTGGTGGGTCCCAGCAGTCAGGGGCAAACATTTTTTTCACGAAATACGGTGGCCCGTCCGGTGGGTCCCCGCTGTCAGATGGAGGAATAATTATTTTGCACGTAATAAGGAGGCACTTCCTTGCTGCGACCGTGGACCCAGCTGTCAGCCTCTCCACGTACAGTCCACGTCCGATGGAAGCCGTTCCTTGACCACGTTGACCACGCTGCACCGAGAGCACCAGGGCGGTGGACGACGGCGAGGCCTAGGAAGGGGGCGACACGGAGCCGGGGAAGACGTGGCAGTGGATGCCCGCGCGTAGAGGAGTACGAGGGTTCACTGGTTCGCTGCGGTGTGAGGCTGCCGTCGCTGCAGAATAACAGGGGGTGTGGGTGAGTAGAGGGATGGCCTGGCCAGCGGTGGGAGTAGTAGGGGGCGGTGAGGCCTCCGCCGCATCGCAGCCGGCCACGGGAGGCAGGAGCACGAGGCACGACCGGCGCTGGTTTGGGCGGCTGGAGCAAGAAGACCAGAGGTTGAAGAAGCACTACGGCCGTTGGATGGACATCGTACGGTTACTGGAGCTAGAATCGTGCATATTGACTAAGTTGACAAAGCCCTCCGTCCCCGTCAACTTAGTAGGCCCACAAGTCAGCCTGCCACTATACTGGGTCCCAGCTAACAGGGGGAGTATTCATTTTTTTGTGCGTAATAAGGAGGCACTTCCTTGCGTGCGAAGATATAACTGGTGGGTCCGAGCTGTCAGCGGCGGTAACTTTTTTTCGCGAAATACAGAGGCCCTTTCGGTGGGTCCCTGATGTCAGGTGGAGGAATCATTATTTTGCGCGTAATAAGGACGCATTTCCTTGCGTGCGGCCGTGGACCCAGCTGTCGGCCTCTCCATGTACAGTCCACTTCAGATGCATGTCGGTCATTGACCACGTTGACCAGGCCGCGCCGAGAGCACCAGAGCGGTGGACGACGGCGAGGCCTAAGAAGGGAACGACACGGAGGCAGGGAAGACTCGGCAGTTGTTTCCCACGCGGAGGGGAGTACGACTGTACGAGGGTTTACTGGTTCGTCTGCCGTCGCCGGAGAATAACAGCAGGTGTGGGTGAGTAGAGGGATGGCTAGGCCAGCGATGGGAGTACGGTGGGGCGGTGAGGCCTGCGCGGCAGCAGAGCCAGCCGCGGGGAGGAGGGAGCAGGCAGTCCCGCCGGCGCTTGTTTGAGCGGCTGGAGCAAGAAGAGCAGAGATTGAAGAAGCACGACGGCTGTTGGATGGCCATCCAACAGTCACTGCTTGTGCGTCAACCTTTTTTTAGGAAAGCCTCAAATCTGTGGAAAACAGCATACATCCCATCTGCCATTATTTCTAATAATTTACAGCCCATTTGCTAATTATTAAGGTTTTTTTGGAGCCCATAATCTTTTTGTTAACATTACAGCCCATTGTGGCTAGGGTTAAAAAATTATACGAAATTTTGCATATTTCGGTGCGGTCCGAACTGTTTTTAATCCCGAAATTCCGACTCACATTCAAACTGATTTTAAAAATAAATGTATATCAATATAAAATCCAACAAATTCTCCACGCATAAAAATTAATGTAATTTAAGATCTCGAAATGAAAAAAAAGATATTTGAAACTAATTGCCGGTTTGATGTGTTTTAAAAATGTACAGCCCATTTCTCATTACTGATGGGCCATTTTCTCGGCCAGCCGAATGAAAGCTCTCCTCATCTTGAAAGATCTGCAGCCCAACAGGCCTGACAAAGCGACTTACTTGGCAAATCACAAAAAAACTGGGTTGTGGCCGTGGACCCAGCTGTCAGCCTCTCCACGTACAATACTCTTCCGATGGAAGTCGTTCCTTGACCACGTTGACCACGCCGCATGGAGAGCACCACGGCGGTGGACGACGGCGAGGCCTAGGAAGGGGACGACGTGGAGCCGGGGAAGACGCGACAGTGGAAGCCCACGTGGAGAGGAGTACGAGGGTTCACTGGTTCGGCTGCGGTGTGAGGCTGCCGTCGCCGCAGGGCCTGGCCAGCGGTGGGAATAGTAGGGGGCGGTGAGGCCTCCGTGGCAGCACAGCCATCCACGGGAGGCAGGAGCATGCGGCACGACCGACGCTGCTTTGGGCGGCTGGAGCAAGAAGACCAGAGGTTGAAGAAGCACTACGGCCGTTGGATGGACATCGTTCGGTCACTGGAGCTAGAATCGTTCATATTGACTAAGTTGACAAAGCCCTTCGTCCCTGTCAACTTAGTAGGCCCACAATTCAACCTCCCACCAAGGTGGGTCCCAGCTAGCCGGGGGAGTATTCATTTTTTTGTGCGTAATAAGGAGGCATTTCCGGTGGGTCCGAGCTGACAGCGGGGGGAACATTTTTTTTGCGAAATACGGTGGCCCGTCAGGTGGGTCCTAGCAGTCAGGAGGCAAACATTTTTTCGCAAAATACGGTGGCCCGTCCAGTGGGTCCCTGCTGTCAGTTGGAGGAATCATTATTTTCCGCGTAATAAGGAGGCACTTACTTGCTGCGGCCGTGGACCCAGCTGAGACTCTCCACGTACAGTATACTTCCGATGGAAGTCATTCCTTGACCACGTTGACCTTGCCGCGTTCCATTGCATGCATGCGTCCATGGGCGTGGTGCGTCCCCATTGTCAGCCTCTCACGTACAGTCATCTTCCGATGACTCTCGGTTGTTGACCACGTTGACCACACCGTGCCGAGGGCACCCAGACTGGAACGACCCGGAGATGGAGAAGACGGGGCAGTGGAGCCGCAGATGGAGAGGAGTGGGAAACTTCACTGGTTCGGGTGCGCGGCAGCACAGCCGCGGTGCCGCCCACGGGAGACAGGAGCAAGAACAGAGGTTGAAGAAGGAGCACGGCTGTTGGATTAACATCCAACGGTCTAGCTGCTAGAATCATTTGTTGATTAAGTTGACAAAGCCGTGCGTACACGTCCGCTTAGTAGGCCCACAAGTCAGTCACCAAATCTGATGGGTCCCAGCTATCAACGGGATGAATAATTTTTTCGCAAAACAAGGAGGCACTTCCTTCCGTGCGAAGATACAGCCGGTGGGTCCGAGCTGTCAGGTGGAGGAAACATTTTTTTTCAGCTTAATAAGGAGGAACTTTCCTTGTGTGCGACCATGGACCTCGTGGGTCCCAGCCGTCAGGCTCTCCACGTACAGTCCTCTTCCGATGACTCTCGTTTGTTGACCACGCCGCACCGAACGCAGCGAGGCGGTGGACGACGGTGAGGCCCCGGACGGGAACGACTCGGAGATGGGAAAACACGGCAGTGGAGTCACAGATTGAGAGGAGGAGAAGGGTTATAACTGGTTCTGTTGCGGCGTGGGGCTGTAGTCTATGGAGAATAGCAGGAGGTGTCGAGGGGTGGAGGGATAGCCTGGCCGGCGGTGGGGTAGCGCTTCGCAGCGATGCGTGCTAAGCAGAGCCGCTAGCCACCGGAGGCCGGACCAGGCGGTCCCGGCGACGCTGGAGGAAGAAGACGAGAGATTGAAGGTGCATGCCGGCCATTGGATATAAATCCAATGGTTGTGGATGAGACAATCATTTGTTGACCAAGTTGACAACGCCCTGCCTAGGCTTCAACCTATTGGCCCACATGTCAGCCTGCAAAAATGTGGCATATATTTAATCCATGTTTTCTAGAATGTACAGTCCATTTGCTGGGCTGGGTGAACAAATAATTTCGCGTCAATCAGGCCCATTTATATTTTCTAAGAAATCCCAGCCCATTTGCACTTCCTTGAAATACACGTATTAGGTGGGCTCGTTATATATATAATGTTATGTTAGAAGGAGCAATTAATATCAAAGAATAAACCGGAGAGGCACATTTTTTTATATATATATATAATTAAGAAATTAGCGAGTTATTGCTCAAAATAAAAATGAGTGCGTTATTATTAAATTGGTCCTTAAAATCTTCGCAAGCTTTTGTACGCAATCACCAGGATTTTCCTTGCCTGTGAGTCAAAAACCACCAGGATTTTCCTTGCCAACTTCCGTTAAACATTTACTTTTATAAGTTAATAACATGTGGGATGTTTTTGTAATGTATATATAAGTCTCTATAAAATATACGATAATAGTAATAATATAAATATATATAATGTGGTTAGAAGGGAAAACATAAATTGGACACAGCATTACTTTTATAAGAGACCTGCGTTTTATACCCCACAGTAGGCATACTAACAAGTTCACACACAAATACAACAGAAAAGGTAAACATTCATATCAAACTCAGGTTCACAGGACACGTTCATATTCATAGCCAACATTCACTATCAACAACTCAAAAGATTCATATATACACAAGCTCAGCATATCTATGCATCCAAATGATTGATAGATCACACGACAATATTCATACATAATTCACAAAAAGATTCAGATATACACATGTTCAGTATGTTTATGCATCCAAATGATTGAGATCACAGCCAATATGATCCATGGACGAACTTTAATTACCTTGGGTACAAACTGGTAAATGGTGTTCAGTCGGAGGTACTTCTTGCTAAAATTAGTTCTTGTACGAGTAAACTTTCGAGTACATAAGAGGCAGCACAGACAATCTGAACTTTGCTTGTAGGTTTATCCTCAAATAGTGGCCTCGTGCCGAGGGAGGTTTGAGCAACTTGGCCACTACTTTCATCCAACTAGTTTACTGGCTCATCTTGGTCCTGTATCTCGCCAAAATTCTACATTGCAGACGAGAAAGGAGGCGGTTGAGAAAATGAACCACCCAAATTTTTTGTGCAGTTCAACTGAAATGGAGCATCCTTGGCGTGCGGACTGATTAAGTGCCAGATGAATATACGCGTCAACCAACTTGTCTGGAATCTTTAGACTCCATGCCATATAGTTCGCTACCATATGTGCCGATAACCAAAAGGCACAAGTTGGGACCAAAGACTGGACTGCGTTTTTCTGGGCTATGCACCAAGCAATATTTTTGGCGTTCACTCTCCTAATACTTGGAGTTTGACAATTGGTTGATGCCGGTTGATACTCGAATGAATATAGGCACTTCTTGTCAACATTGATGCTTGTCTGAGTGAACTTTGGAGTACATAGCAGCAGCATAAGTACCTGTCCATCTGATCATTTTGTGCAGTTCTACTGAAATCACCCGATGTAATGATTTGCCTGCGAGTTCAGGCTCCAAATTACTCCTTTATGAAATCGGCAAACAGTAGCACAATACCAAATTACCAATACATATGACAGGCACAATAATCAGGATAAATACCAGTACCAACCTGTGTGAGGTAGCATATCAATTACTATTTCCTTTGACTGGAAGCCGAGATAAGCCAAGCGTCTGACAGCAAAGGAAGAAAGCAAGCGGAGATTAGCGACTGACAGGAAAGGACGGAAGCTGTCGAGGCAATGAAGCACCCAAAGTTTTTGTGCAGTTCCACCAAAATCGAGCATCCCTGTTGGCACATATATTGAGAGAGTGAGATTACTGTAATAGTGGGACTAGTTGATGAAACATACACTAACAAATAGAAGCACCCTCATTATCTTAATGGGTAAAGTTAGCAACATAGTAGTCTTGCTTAAAGAGAGGTATTAGTTTATTTAATCAGTGCCAATTAGCTCAACTCAACACTCAAAGCATTGCCATTTATCATAGGTTGCAAAACTTTAACGTGCAAAGATAAAGGAGTTTCTCATGACAGTAGCACGATACATATAGAGATGACAGCAAACTAATATGGATGAAGGCCTTAGGCCCGTACCAACCTGAGAAAAAAAGGATGAACAAACAGGATGGAAATCCCTACTCACTCACATTGATATCTATTGATGGGCATCTCCATAGCCCGTTGATACGCCTAGTTGATGTGAGACTATCTCCTTGTTTTTTTCTTCTCCACAACCACCATATTCTATTTCACCTATAATGCTATGTCCATGGCTCACGCTCATGTATTGCGTGAAAGTTGAAATGGTTTGAGAACATCAAAAGTATGAAACAATTGCTTGGCTTGTCGTCGGGGTTGTGCATGATTTGAATATTTTGTGTGATGAAGATGGAGCATAGCCAGACTATATGATTTTGTAGGGATAATCTTTCTTTGGCCATGTTATTTTGAGAAGACATAATTGCCTTGTTAGTATGCTTGAAGAATTATTGTTTTTATGTCAATATTAAACTTTTGTTTTGAATTTTATTGATCTGAGTATCCATGCCACAATAAAGAAAATTACATGTATAAATATGTTAGGTAGCATTCCACATCAAAAATTCTGTTTTTATCATTTACCTACTCGAGGACGAGCAGGAATTAAGCTTGGGGATGCTTGATACTGAAGGAAATATGCCCTAGAGGCATAATAAAGATGTTATTTATATTTCCTTATATCATGATAAATGTTTATTATTCATGCTAGAATTGTATTAACCGGAAACTTGATACATGTGTGAATACATAGACAAAACAAAGTGTCCCTAGTATGCCTCTACTTGACTAGCTCGTTAATCAAAGATGGTTAAGTTTCCTAACCATAGACATGTGTTGTCATTTGATGAACGGGGTCACATCATTAGGAGAATGATGTATGGACAAGACCCATCCGTTAGCTTAGCATAATGATCCTTTAGTTTTATTGTTATTGCTTTCTTCATGACTTATACATATTCCTCTAACTATGAGATTATGCAACTCCCGAATACCGGAGGAACACTTTGTGTGCTATCAAACGTCACAATGTAATTGGGTGATTATAAAGATGCTCTACAGGTGTCTCCGATGGTGTTTGTTGAGTTGGCATAGATCAAGATTAGGATCTGTCACTCCGAGTATCAGAGAGGTATCTCTGGGCCCTCTCGGTAATGCACATCACTAAAAGCCTTGCAAGCAATGTAACTAATGAGTTAGTTGCAGGATGATGCATTACGGAACGAGTAAAGAGACTTGCCGGTAACGAGATTGAACTAGGTATGATGATACCGACGATCGAATGTCGGGCAAGTAACATACCGATGACAAAGGGAATGACGTATGTTGTTGTGCGGTTTGACCGATACAGATCTTTGTAGAATATGTAGGAGCCAATATGAGCATCCATGTTCCGCTATTGGTTATTGACCGGAGATGTGTCTCGGTCATGTCTACATAGTTCTCGAACCCGTAGGGTCCACACGCTTAACGTTCGATGACGATTTGCATTATGAGTTATCTGTTTTGGTGACCGAAGTTTGTTCGGAGTCCCAGATGAGATCACGGACATGACGAGGAGTCTCTAAATGGCCGAGAGGTAAAGATTCATATATTGTAAGGTTATATATGGAAACCGGAATTGTTCCGAAGGAGATGAGGGATTTTTTGGAGTACCGGGAGGTTACCAGACCCCCGAGGAAAGTTAATGGGCCTCATGGGCCATAGTGGAGAGAGGGAAGGCTGCCACAGGAGGTGGCGCGCGCCTCCCCCTACCCAGACTGAATTGGACAAGGGGTGGGGGCACAGGCCCCATTTCCTTCTCCCTCTCTCCCCTTTCCTCTTTCCCCTCTCCGTTGGAAGGAAGGGGGGACGAATCCTACTTGGACCGGGAGTCCAAGTAGGACCCCCCTTGGCGTGCCCCTCCTAGGCCGCCGGCCTCCTCCCCCTCTCCTATACATAAGGGGGCGGGGGCACCCCAAAGGCACAACAGTTGTTTCTTAGCCGTGTGCGGTGCCCCCCTCCACAGTTTACCACCTCGGTCATATTGTCGTAGTGCTTAGGCGAAGCCCTGCGCGGATCACAACACCAACACCATCACCACGCCGTTGTGCTAACGGAACTCTGCTTCGACCCTCTGCTGGATCAAGATCTCGAGGGACGTCATCGTGCTATTTATATTATTTTTGGGACTAACCTATTGACCTAGAGCCGAGTGCCAGTTTCGGTTTTTTCCTTGTTTCTGAGTTTCGCAGAAAAGGAATACTAAACGGAGTCCAAACGAAATAAAACTTTCGCGATGATTTTTCTTGGACCAGAAGACACCCCAGAGACTTGGAGTTCAAGTCAGAAGAGCCACGAGGCGGCGACAAGGGGGGAGGGCGGGCCCAGGGGTAGGGCGCGCCCCCTGCCTTGTGGGCCTCTCGTGACTCCCCTGCCCTAGTTCTGCCTCCTATATATTCACATATATTCCCAAACCATCAGAAGCATCCACGAAAACACTTTTCCACCATCGCAACCTTCTGTTCCCATGAGATCCCATCTTGGGGCCTTTTTCTGCATCCTGCCGGAGGGGGATTCGATCACAGAGGGCTTCTACATCAACTCTATTGCCCTTCCGATGAAGCGTGAATAGTTTACCTCAGACCTACGTGTCCATAGCTAGTACCTAGATGGCTTCTTCTCTCTCTTTGATTCTCAATACCATATTCTCCTCGATGTTCTTGGAGATCTATTCGATGTAATCTTCTTTTGCGGTGTGTTTGTCGAGATCCGATGAATTGTGGATTTATGATCAGCTTATCTATGAAAATTATTTGAATCTTCTCAGAATTCTTTTATGCATGTTTGATATCTTTGTAATTCTCTTCGAACTATCGGTTTGGTTTGGCCAACTAGATTAGTTTTTCTTGCAATGGGAGAAGTGCTTAGCTTTGGGTTCAATCTTGCGGTGTCCTTTCCCAGTGACAGTCGGGGCAGCAAGGCACGTATTGTATTGTTGCCATCGAGGGTAAAATATGGGGTTTACATCATATTGCTTGAGTTTATTCCTCTACATCATGTCATCGGGACTGGGAATCCCTATTACCGCCCATCTCGTGCAAGGACGAGTGAATAAACACTCATCATGAGAATAAGCTGCTTAGCATGGAAGATACTAACTACCCATGTCGCTCTATGAACAATCCAGGCACACAAAAACATATATTTATTTGAAGTTTTTAGAGGTGGCACGTGCAAATTTACTTAGAATGGCAGGGTAATACCGCATATAGGTAGGTAAGGTGTCCTCATCTGGAATAACTTGTGTTTTAGGATTTTGATGCACAAGCAGTAATTCTGCTTAGTACAGGCGAAGGCTAGCAAATAGGCTGGGAAGCGGCCACCTAGAGAGTGAAAACGGTCATGAACATGCATTATGCATAATGAACATTGGATACTAGCATGAGTAGGATATGAACACCATGAACATAAATACCATTGAGGCTATGTTGGTTCTGATTCAACTACATGTGTGAACATGTGCCAAGTCAAGCCACTCGAAACATTCAGAGGAGGATACCATATTATCATACTACATCACAATCATTTTACGCAATGTTGACATCCAAGATAAATCATTATCCACTCCTAGCTACTTAAGCATGGCATGAGAAACTATAATCTCTAATTGTCATTGCAAACATGTTTGATCATAATATCCTAAATCATGGATACTAGGTTAAACATATTTACAAAAATAGAACAAGTCGAGTTCATACCCGTTTCTCTCAGCCATATAGCCAGTTCACCAAATATCGTCATTATTGCCTTTCACTTGCACGACAAAATGGTATGAAAATAATAATAGTGCAAGAGTGTCGTGGATTAAGCTGGAATCTGCAAACATTTTATTCAAAAGGAGAAGACAAGGTAATTTGGGTTCTTCGTTAGATTAATAGCAATGCATATGAGAGCCACTCAACATTTTCATCGTGGTCTTCTCCTTGGTATGACTCAATAAACAAAAAATAATTTCAGAGAAACACACTAAAATATTTTCGGAGTTTTTAGTTTTTATAGAAGAAAGCAAATTAAAGAAGGGAAAACAAAAATGAGAAAACTATTTACACGGGAGAGCTAGCAACAAGAAAAAGGAGAATCGAGAAATCTTTTTGGGTTTTCTCAAAGTTTTTCAAACACACAAGAAGAAAGCGAGAAAATAAATTTAACATGGATGATACAATGAAAAAGTGTGAACACTCACAACTGGAATGAAATGTGTGAACATGAATGTAATGTCGGTGGGAATACGTACTCCCCCAAGCTTAGGCTTTTGGCCTAGCTTGGTAATCACCACTCATAGTAGCCATCCGGTCCCACGTTGAAGTGCTGTGGAGCGGGCACCTGAGCGTCCCACTCTTGAGGCTCCTCCTCCGCAACTGCATGGGCGTTCCGGTAGGCAATGATGTCATTTGGCATGATCCTGCATCCGCCCCTGGCAATAGGATCAAACAAAGCAGGTGCAGGTAACGGAATAATATCACGAGTATCTACACTGAAAACCAGGTTGTAAGGAGTATTATTAATAGTGTCCTCGCCATCAATAAACTGATGAGCTGCCATCGCCTGACGATCTAAGTAAACCTTGGGCAAACAATGATCATGTTGGCATATCTGAATATTAAAGTGACTCGCTAAGCGACTAGCGTAAATAGCGCCATGAATTTTACCATTGGTCTTGTTAAGGTGTAGAAGACGTGCAATAATAGCCCCGAGGCTAAAGGTGTTATCGCCGTATAGTGCTCGGCGTAAGATAGCGAAATCGGGGGCACTAAGTGCACCAACCTTCTCTCTAGCAAGTAAACACTTCGCAATAAATAGAGCAAAACAATGCACATAAGGAAACTACAAGCTAGTGGCGGTAACACACGACACCCCTCTCTCATCCCCCACTGATAGAGTATGATAAAAGTCCTCAAACTCTGCAAACCTAGGCTCTCTTATTTCCTCGTCAGAAGGGATCAAGCATATATCACAAAATTCAGTAAGTGGTATCTGACGGGTTTTAGCATATAAATTAAACTGCACCTCAGGGGGGTTATTCCTACTCAGAAAATGAAAATTTTACACAAAGGAATTTGTAAGGAGATAGTATTGTTCACACTCAGTTGCGATGAAGTCGGTGAGGCCAACATTAGCAGCAAATTGTCCGTACTCTTGACGGATTCCGGATCCATCCATGAAGGGGTTATGCGGCCATTCGCATGACCGCACCTCCGCCCTTCTCCGAGTATGGAGGTCATTGTCCGATGATTCCCCAATAACTCCCTTGGCACTTTTCTTGGAGGCAAACTTCCTAACTCATCTTATTCCTATAAATAAAATTATGAAAACTTTTAGTCCACAATTTTTTTGTCAACAAAACTTCAGAAGACTAATAGCAACTACTCATAAGCATGCATAGAGGCTATATTGAGTATTCAAACTACTTAGAACTCTAAGAATTCAACCTAGGACACCTTTCGGACTATGTTTTTTCTTCAGTATGCTTGTCCTCTGTCGCGGGATATCCGCGGCCACCTATGGGACCGGGCGGCCCCTTGCTGGTTCGGCGGGGCACGTCGCGTTGTACAAAGAGCAGACCAGCGCGCGGTAGTACGATAGAGAGCACACAAGCAATTTACCCAGGTTCGGGATGCCACGAGGCGTAAGACCCTACTCCTGCTTTGGTGGATTGATGGTGGAAATGAATGTGGTGGTGCGTGATACACTTGCCCGGCAAGGCCTGCCTCTGGGCTATAGTGACCACAAGCGTATGGTGGCTAGGGTTTGTCAAGTTTCCAACCCTCTAACCCCCTCCTACGATTGCCATGGGCCTCCTTTTAAGATTAAGGGGTCACCACAGTGGCAAAACAGTCATTACCCACTGATATGATAGCAAATAGTGCTATCATACCTAACTCTGCAGGCTGGCAGGGTGCATTAAATGCACCGCTCAGTGTCACATCACTGGCTGCCCGACAAGGCCTGCCGGGCTTATATTGCTAGCTCCGCATCTGTTCTCTTGACACGTCGCTGGACGGGTGTCACCTGTGGGTTTCTTCTGTAGGAGTTGGCTGCCATGTGGCAAATGCTGCCACTTAATCACCTTGCAGCTTGACACCGCACTAATTGACAACGTGGGTCGTACTTGCGCGGTTGGCGGGGTGGTTCAGGCCCCGCAAGCCCCAGCAGGCGCTGCCGGGGAGTCTTGGTTGCTTGCTTCTGGTGGTGGCCTGGCCCCTTGCCGGGCTCGCCCGCCCAGCAAGGGAGGTGTTGGAAATATGCCCTAGAGGCAATAATAAAATGGTTATTATTATATTTCCTTGTTCATGATAATTGTCTATTGTTCATGCTATAATTGTGTTATCCGGAAATCGTAATACATGTGTGAATACATAGACCACAACATGTCCCTAGTGTGCCTCTAGTTGACTAGCTCGTTGATCAACAGATAGTCATGGTTTCCTGACTATGGACATTGGATGTCATTGATAACGGGATCACATCATTAGGAGAATGATGTGATGGACAAGACCCAATCCTAAGCATAGCACAAAAGATCGTGTAGTTCGTTTGCTAGAGCTTTTCCAATGTCAAGTATCATTTCCTTAGACCATGAGATCGTGCAACTCACGGATGCCGTAGGAGTGCTTTGGGTGTACCAAACGTCACAACGTAACTGGGTGACTATAAAGGTGCACTACGGGTATCTCCGAAAGTGTCTGTTGGGTTGGCACGGATCGAGACTGGGATTTGTCACTCCGTATGACGGAGAGGTATCTCTGGGCCCACTCGGTAATGCATCATCATAATGAGCTCAATGTGACCAAGTGTTTGGTCATGGGATCATGCATTACGGTACGAGTAAAGTGACTTGCCGGTAACGAGATTGAACAAGGTATTGGGATACCGACGATCGAATCTCGGGCAAGTAACGTACCGATTGACAAAGGGAATTGTATACGGGATTGATTGAATCCTCGACATCGTGGTTCATCTGCTGAGATCATCGAGGAACATGTGGGAGCCAACATGGGTATCCAGATCCCGTTGTTGGTTATTGACCAGAGAGTCGTCTCGGTCATGTCTGCATGTCTCCCGAACCCGTAGGGTCTACACACTTAAGGTTCGGTGACGCTAGGGTTGTAGAGATATTAGTATGCGGAAATCCGAAAGTTGTTCGGAGTCCCGGATGAGATCCCGGACGTCATGAGGAGTTCCAGAATGGTCCGGAGGTGAAGAATTATATATAGGAAGTCCAGTTTCGGCCACCGGGAAAGTTTCGGGGGTTATCGGTATTGTACCGGGACCACCGGAAGGGTCCCGGGGGTCCATCGGGTGGGGCCACCTATCCCGGAGGGCTCCATGGGATGAAGTGGGAGGGGAACCAGCCCCTGGTGGGCTGGTGCGCCCCCCATGGGCCTCCCCCTGCGCCTAGGGTTGGAAACCCTGGGGGTGGGGGCGCCCCACCTGACTTGGGGGGCAAGTTCCCCCCCTTGGCCGCCGCCCCCCCATGTAGATGGGATCCCCAGGGCCGGCGCCCCCCCAGGGGGCCTATATATAGCGGGGGGAGGGAGGGCAGCAGTACCCTAGTCCCTGGCGCCTCCCGTGACACCTCTCCCTCCCGCTTGCGCTTGGCGAAGCCCTGCCGGGATCCCCGCTACTTCCACCACCACGCCGTCGTGCTGCTGGATATCCATCAACCTCTCCTTCCCCCTTGCTGGATCAAGAAGGAGGAGACGTCTTCCCCAACTGTACGTGTGTTGAACGCGGAGGTGCCGTCCGTTCGGCGCTCGGTCATCGGTGATTTGGATCACGACGAGTACGACTCCATCAACCCCGTTCACTTGAACGCTTCCGCTTGCGATCTACAAGGGTATGTAGACGCACTCCTTCCTTCTCATTGCTAGTAAACTCCATTGATGGATCTTGGTGATGTGTAGAAAATTTTAAATTTTTGCTACGATCCCCAACAGTGGCATCATGAGCCAGGCCTATGCGTAGTTTCTATGCACGAGTAGAACACAAACTTGTTGTGGGCGTAGATGTTGTCAATTTTTCTTGCCACTACTAGTCTTATCTCGTTTCGGCGGTATTGTGGGATGAAGCGGCCCGGACCGACCTTACACGTACGCTTACGTGAGACAGGTTCCACCGACTGACATGCACTAGTTGCATAAGGTGGCTAGCGGGTGTCTGTCTCTGCCACTTTAGTCGGAATGGATTCGATGAAAAGGGTCCTTATGAAGGGTAAATAGAAATTGCCATATCACGTTGTGGTTTTACGTAGGTAAGAAACGTTCTTGCTAGAAACCTATAGCAGCCACGTAAAAACATGCAACAACAATTAGAGGACGTCTAACTTGTTTTTGCAGCATATGCCTTGTGATGTGATATGGCCAAAAGGATGTGATGAATGAGATATATGTGATGTATGAGATTGATCATGTTCTTGTAATAGGAATCACGACTTGCATGTCGATGAGTATGACAACCGGCAGGAGCCATAGGAGTTGTCTTTATTTTTTGTATGACCTGCGTGTCATTGAATAACGCCATGTAAATTACTTTACTTTATTTTATTGCTAAACACGTTAGCCATAGAAGTAGAAGTAATCGTTGGCGTGACAACTTCATGAAGACACGATGATGGAGATCATGGTGTCATGCCGGTGACGAAGATGATCATGGCGCCCCGAAGATGGAGATCAAAGGAGCAAAATGATATTGGCCATATCATGTCACTATTTGATTGCATGTGATGTTTATCATGTTTTACATCTTATTTGCTTAGAACGACGGTAGCTTAAATAAGATGAACCCTCGCAATAATTTCAAGAAAGTGTTCCCCCTAACTGTGCACCGTTGCGAAGGTTCGTTGTTTCGAAGCACCACATGATGATCGGGTGTGATAGATTCTAACGTTCGCATACAACGGGTGTCGACGAGCCTAGCATGTACAGACATGGCCTCGGAACACACGCAATACACTTAGGTTGACTTGACGAGCCTAGCATGTACAGACATGGCCTCGGAACACGGAAGACCGAAAGGTCGAGCATGAGTCGTATAGAAGATACGATCAACATGAAGATGTTCACCGATGTTGACTAGTCCGTCTCACGTGATGATCGGACACGGCGTAGTTAACTCGGATCATGTTTCACTTAGATGACTAGAGGGATGTCTATCTGAGTGGGAGTTCATTGTATAATTTGATTAGATGAACTTAATTATCATGAACTTAGTCTAAAATCTTTACAGTATGTCTTGTAGATCAAATGGCCCACGTTGCCCTCAACTTCAACGCGTTCCTAGAGAAAACCAAGCTGAAAGATGATGGCAGCAACTATACGGACTGGGTCCGGAACCTGAGGATCATCTTCATAGCTGCCAAGAAAGATTATGTCCTAGAAGCACCGCTAGGTGAAGCACCCATCCCAGAGAACCAAGACGTTATGAACGCTTGGCAGTCACGTGCTGATGATTACTCCCTCGTTCAGTGCGGCATGCTTTACAGCTTAGAACCGGGGCTCCAAAAGCGTTTTGAGAAACACGGAGCATATGAGATGTTCGAAGAGCTGAAAATGGTTTTCCAAGCTCATGCCCGAGTCGAGAGATATGAAGTCTCCGACAAGTTCTTCAGGTGTAAAATGGAGGAAAATAGTTATGTCAGTGAGCACATACTCAAAATGTCTGGGTTACACAACCGCTTGTCTCAGCTGGGAGTTAATCTCCCGGATGACGCGGTCATTGACAGAATCCTTCAGTCGCTTCCACCGAGCTACAAGAGCTTTGTGATGAACTTCAATATGCAGGGGATGGAAAAGACCATTCCTGAGGTATATTCAATGCTGAAATCAGCGGAGGTGGAGATCAGAAAGGAACATCAAGTGTTGATGGTGAATAAAACCACTAAGTTCAAGAAAGGCAAGGGTAAGAAGAACTTCAAGAAGGACGGCAAGGGAGTTGCCGCGCCCGGTAAGCCAGTTGCCGGGAAGAAGCCAAAGAATGGACCCAAGCCTGAGACTGAGTGCTTTTATTGCAAGGGAAGTGGTCACTGGAAGCGGAACTGCCCCAAATACTTAGCGGACAAGAAGGCCGGCAACACCAAAGGTAGAGATATTGTGATATCCCAACATATCCATGTTCCAACAAGGAACAAACTTCATCTTCACCTGCAACTAGCAACGCTATAAGAGGGGCTGAGCAAAAGCGGTAACATAGCCAAACAACGGTTTGCTAGGAAGGGTGACAAAGGTTAGAGGTTCATGGCAATTTGGGAGGCTTGATAAGCAAGTGGTAGGTAGCACGACATAGCAATAGAGAGAACAACTAGCAAGCAAAGATAGAAGTGATTTCGAGGGTATGGTCATCTTGCCTGAAATCCCGCTAGGAAGAAGAACGAGTCCATGAAGAAGACACAGAGACGGAGTCGAACGAATCCTCACAACTCCGGAAAGAAACCGAAGCTAACGAGAGAAGCAACCCGGAAAGAAACAAACAACATAGTAAACACACAATCATAAACATGGCATGATGCACAATCAAGTATGATGCGTGTCCGGTTTAAAGAGGCATGGCATGGCAAAGTGCACAAACGAAACTACAAGTTAAGTGGAGCTCAATATGCAACGAGTTGCATATTGACAAAACACCACCTCAATTACTTAGTTCTCTCTCGGTTATGTACCCAACAATATTAAATGTTGATTAACATGGCAAGAGGGGAAGCATAAGTAAACTGACTATTTAGGCAAGTTTAATTGAGGCCAGAACAACAAACAATAATTCTGGAAAATCCTCATGTCAATCTGCAATTTTAATGCAAACATCAATTGTAAACATTTAAATGTTGTTATCATGATGCGAATGACATATGCAAGTTTTAAGCAATATTATGAAAACGTGGACATGAGCATGTTATGAAGCATTTGTTACCGTGGTGGAACGAAAAGGGTGCCACGGCAACGATAACGAAAATGGTGCCACGGCAACTTTCCGATGATCCGATAACTCATTGAGATACCGGTGCAAAAGAGCAAGTGTGCGGATCTGCGAAACATGCAAAAGATGGTGGGGTGATCCCGATTACCGGGTGTCCCACATGTCGGTGGCATGGAAACAAGGAACGCGCAAGCGACAATTTCGAACATGGTGCAAACGCGGGCATCTCATGCATCGCAAACATTCGTTCTCGAAAGGTCATCTCGGCGGTTATACCTTTGAAGCGTGCAATTTCGAAACGAATCCAGTTCGTCGAAGGAAGTAAAGGTACACGGGCCGTAGTGGAAGTAGTCGTACACGTTCGGAGAGGGACTTGATGAACCCAACATCTACGGGGCGACGGTAGTGGTGCACGGTCGTCGTGGTACTTGGCATCGCATCGTGTAGTCGTACACATTTCGTAGATGTTCATGTCGCCAGTGTCGTGGTACACGTTGTCTTGTCGAATCCGAGCGACGGTAGTCGTACATGACATGTTGTGGAAGTAGTGGTTCACGGCGGAGAGGAACTTGGCATTTACGCTACCCGGGTCTTCGGCGATGGCAGCTGTGCATGTTCCAACATCACACTTGGAGGGACACCGACGTCGTGGTACTTGGTGAATCCCGGAGATGGTACTTGACGATCCAGGTGACACAAGGCACACGTCCATGATAGTCTTCGGACTTGGGCTCCGGGTAGATGACTTGAGGGTCTCAGTCAGGAGCACTTGTGGCAAGGAAGTGCCCGCGAACGAGATGATGCAGCACGAGCAGGAGGCGGATGCCACGCTCAGGCGAGCGGTGGGGCTCCCTGGTCGGAGTCGGTAGGGACGGCACGAGGCGGTGATGAAGAGGAGGTCGCAGGGAGAGCTGCTGTAGGTGGATGCAGAAGGTCGCCGGGCGGCGGAGGTACGGCGAGGGTGACCGGGAGCAGGGCGGGCGAGGCGCGCAGCGCGAGGGCCCTGCTCCTCTGCGTGTGGCGGCGCAGGAGGACGAAGGGGAGAGGATGGAGACCGAGAGAAGAGCGAGAGAGATGGGGATCGGGCTAGGTTAAGACAGGGGCGCGGGCTGGGCCTTAGAGGCCGGCCCAGTGGAGAGGGAAATGTTGAACAGAGGCCTGGCCTAGTGGCATGCGGCTGCTGGGCTTCTTCCCTCTCCCCCTCATATTCTTTAGCAGAAAAGAATTAGAGAGAAGAAAATAAAGAGAGGGTTAGGGAAAGAATTTGCGCATGCGGACAATTTTCCCGGGCTCATAAAAATGTGCTTTTTCCGAGAAAATAGAAAAGGCCAGATTGAAAAATATAAATTCAAATGCATTTGAATTTAATTCAAATGATTTGAATAGGAAGTGAGGGTTGGTAAGGTCCAAAAATGTTCGGATTTTTGGTGGAGCTCCGGAATAAGATGAAAAAATAAATGGCAAGGTTGGAGACCAAGAATTAAGATAACAAAGGCATTGGGATATTTGCAAGTGTGTTATGGTGAACTCCATCTAATGGAATATTTTAATATAGCTCCCTAATAATATTGGGATGATATATGTTATAAAGAGAAATCACCATGTGCATTTCCCTCGATTTAAATGGATCGAAGATCCATGCAATTTACTTAGTTGAGTTTTGAAAAAATTAATGACATGATGGCATGATGACATGATGCAATGAAAAATAAAAGAGCAAGCACAAAAGAAACATACGGAGATCACGAAAAAAATATGGAAGTCTTCTGAAGCGTCGGTCTTGGGGCGTTACAATGGTGTGTGTAACAGGTCCGGATACAATCAACACATCCGGAGACTATCTTGGAGTTCGGAGAAAGGGGAACCCGCCTTACAATGCCGAAGACAATCTCTGCACCGGACTCCTCGTCATTGAAAGCCAGGTTCAGGGGCTACTGAGGGAGTCCTGGACTAAGGGGTCCTCGGGCGTCCGGCCTGTTATCCATGGGCCGGACTGATGGGCCATGAAGACATGAAGACCGAAGACTATGCCCGTGTCCGGATTGGACTCTACTTGGCGTGGAAGGCAAGCTAGGCGACCTATTATGAAGATTTCCTCCTATGTAACCGACCTCATGTAACCCTAGATCTCTCAGATGTCTATATAAACCGGAGAGCATAGTCCGGATAGGACAAATATTCATTACCATATTCACAGAGGCTAGACTTCTAGGGTTTAGCCATTACAGTCTCGTGGTAGATCAACTCTTGTAACACCCATATTCATCAAGATTAATCAAGCGGGAAGTAGGGTATTACCTCCATAGAGAGGGCCCGAACCTGGGTAAACATCGTGTCCCCCGTCTCCTGTTACCATCGATCCTAGACGCACAGTTCGGGACCCCCTACCCGAGATCCGCCGGTTTTGACACCGACAGAGATGACGATGGTGATGATCACGAGCATGAGGATAAGGAGGGCCCATATACTCAGTGGCGCCTGGCAACTTATTCCGATGGATCACCCCTTCTTGTCTGTATACAGCCCACTGCTGATGTTACTACTAAGGAAGCAGGTGTTGTCTCCCATGGTCGCACTCCGGACCTATTCCAACACCCGTTGCATGGTATTCGGGATGGATACTAGTCTGCTAGCACCAACTCCTTCTCCCTGATATAGTATCGATAGTCTTGGAGAAAACTCGCTCTTCCTTGGACAAAACTATCCAATGATGGTGAAAGGCGATCCAACTGTTGTTGACACAACGTTACTACCATTTATGAGAAGCAACTGTATCTATACCTCGGACATTGCGGTGGTTCCCTACCCTGATCGTGATATAGTAGGCCGCTTCAGCCTGGATGATCAGTCCTGCGTTGGTCTCAAGGTTGACAGTAGCTGGCCCTTCCCAGAGAATCACTTGTGGTTCAAAGCAAGTGTTTCCAACGCCGAGGATTGGTTGAGTTGAAGTTCATTTCATTGCTTGTTATTTGTTGTGTGATGAAAACTTTAGTATTTATAATGTATCCTCCTTGTTGTTATGGGTTGATGACCTGTTGTATGTAATAAAATCATATGCCTGTGATAAACTAACTAAATTTATGAATGACTTTAGAGTCGCTTCTCTGAGTGGGTGCTGCGACGAGGCAAAAATATATTTTCCGAATACATAATTGTATGTGCATTGCAACAGGTTATCGGATGAGGCCAATCAACAATAGTACACTATTTGTACTAGCTTCACATGCTGCACTATCTCTATGTCTATGTACGTAATACAACAAGTTTTAAACTTGAGACCAGCCACCCACCCTCACAAAGTACACTTTTTAACCTAGCACAGACTCCAGGAAATTTGGCCAAAGTGTGAGGTGGGCCATATGTTAATGTGTTCGTTGTACGTAACCAGCACCTCAAATCCTTGATACTACTACTATTATATACTACTACTTCGAGTACTAGTAGGGTGGCATGGGCCAGAACAAGCATTCACGTCCAGGAGTACGGCACACGCCACCAGCACGACTTCCATCTGACACCATATTTCTTGGAGTCCATGCTACAGCTATCTCTTCAACCTCGTCGTTTCTCTAACTCAGCCATCGCGCGGCGGGCGAGGTGGGGGTTTGCCGATAGTCGGTTTCCTCAACTGCGGTCCCACTTGTAAGGCCAACTCCAACGCACGACCCCAAACGGACCTCCGTTTTGCCCGGATTCTGTCCATTTGGGTAGGGCAATGGGGTCGTGTCCGGGCCATTTCTCGGATGCGGTGGTCGTGCGCCCAACACGGGGACGCATCCCGGGCGCGTACATTTTTCTTTGCAAACACATATCTTTTTTTCATCATTGATTTTTGGTACATGGAAATACATCACCAAAATTTGACTAGAAAAGCAAGACCAAAGAAAACAAGAACCACAAGAATACATTTTAGAAGATATCCAACTTCCATAACTGCTCCTGTAAGTTGGATTAGTGCCTTCTCGATGCATTCATTGTTGATCTGCGGAGGCTCGATCTTGCGTGCTTCTTTGTTCTTCGAGTGTAAAGAAGTAGACGTTGCTTCCTCGCATCTAGTCTCATGTCTAGCCTCTATTCTATCAACAAGTGCACCAGTCTCATCTCTAGCCTCTATTCTAGCTAAAAGTGCTACAACATCTACTAAATTGCGCTCTATCGATATATCGATGTACTCTTCTTCCCAATACCAAAACTTGCATCCATTATACATAATAAAATTTTAAGTTAGCACAACAATTATAATCCGAGAGCACAACCGAAGCTAAAGTAGCACATACCCCATCGGTTGAGCACTTGATGAACACCCATCCGGGATGTTCCGGCGTTGTAGACACGCGGTGCAAGACCTTCTTTGGGCAGTCGTCGCACGTAATGAGTGGCAATAGTGCGCCGACGAGCTTTTGGGCCAGCACCGAGCCCGGCCGACCGCCATTCATTTATCTGCCGGCGGACCGCCGACGGTGTAGATCCGAGCGGCTAGAGGAGGAGTCAGTACCTGCATGCGGCCTTGCGGCCTTGCCGGGGCCTTCCGGCCCGATGCCCGACCAGTCCATGGCGCGGCGCGGCCTCCCACAACCGAGCGAGCTCAAGCCCGACCGGATCCGCTCCAAATCCGGCCACCGGGTGCGCAAAACACGTAGTCATGGTTGGGTAGCTCCGAGGCGTCGAGGGAAAGGGGGCTGAGTGAGCGTGTGTCCGAGCTGCACACACTGGAGTTGGCCTAGCGGCGTGGCGGACCAACCGTGTGGGGGTGCCAAGTGGCTTCGCTCATGTGGGGGACGGAAGCCATCCCGCGCGGGTGCTAGGTCTGACAGGACGGCCTTGTCGTCAGTGTGTGACCTCTGTGGCAACCGTCCGCTCCCCACTAGCCTCTTCGTTGACATGTGGTCCCGATCCAGCTGTTGTTGACACAACATTACTACCATTTATGAGAAGCAATTGTATCTATACCTCGGACATTTCTATGCTTCCCTACCGTGGCTATCACAATATGGGTCATGAAATAGGCCGCTTCAGCCTGGATGATCAGTCCTGCGTTAGTCTCGAGATTGACAGTAGCTGGCCCTTCCGAGACAAACTCTTCTGGTTCAAAGCAAGTGTTTCCAACGCCGACGAGTGGTTGAGCTGAAGTTCATTTCATTGCTTGTTATTTGTTGTGTGATGAAAACTTTAGTATTTACTAGAATGTTTTGTTGGAACTAATCTATAATCCAACATGTATCCTCGTTGTCGTTGTGTGTTGATGACTTGTTGTATGTAATGAATGGTACATTTGCATATGCATGTCATAAACTCAATTTATAAATGGTTTTCGACTCACTTCTTGGAGTGTTAGTGCCGTAGTAGTATAGCCAGCATCCGTAGTAGTATGAAGTTGCCACATCACATAGAGCCAACCAATAGTTAGGTGTCACACGGAGGCCGAGAAATATGGTGATAGCGTGACTGCGTGAGGTGGGCTTGTACGTAGTATGATGTACGCACAGGGCTTGCCGTGTTTCCTACTCCTCCGGTCTGCCTCCTTTTGCCGACACGTGGGACATCCAGCATCCAGGTCGTGTCATGCAAGAAAATGGAGTGGTAGTGGAAGCCACGTGATGTGCATCTTGGGTCAAACTGTAAATAGAATCTTACTACTCTTGAGTAACTCCAAAAGCGGCCACCGAAGATCTTTATTGGATTTGTTTTTCATCACCAGCACGTCGAGGCGAAAGATGTGCAGGTTCAGTGGGTCCTCTTGCGTTTTCACTGACATGTGGGACCGCATGTGAGCAAACAGACTATGGGCTCCGCGCGTCTGCTGGCTGGCTGAGAAGAGAGATAGAGGAGGGCTGAGCACGGACTCCGGGAAATTTGTTGTACGTAACCAGCACCTCGATATAGGCTTGATATAGTGCGGTGGCATGGGCCATAACTAGCATTCACGTCTAGTAGTACGACACACGCCACCCACATGAGTCCCATCCGACACCAATTTTCTTGGGGTCAGTGCTACAACCATCTCTTCTCCCTCCTGTTTTCTCAGCCATGGCGCGCTGGGCGGGGTGGGGGTTTGCCGATAGTCGGTTTGCTCAACTACGGTCCCACTTGTAAGTGAAAATGCAACACAACACGCATTCCCCCTTGAGCAGCGTGCCGGACCAACCGTGTGGGTAGCGGGGTGCGACGCGAACACGGCAAGCTAGCTTTTCCTTTTGAACTTGTAACTTGTAAAATTTGGTTCTGCTCCATGGCGCGACCGATAGATAGAAATAATGATTTTCCCTAGAGTAATGAGAAGTTAGGTTCTGGCGCGGTTCATGCATGGATTATGTACAAAAATTATGAAGTTGATGTGAAAGGTAAGATAATTACTGGTAGTACCATATACGAATTTGACGGAAAGATAAAGATACATGCGGATCCATCAACGACATCCTCGCGCCCTAGTGCGTCGGGTCACCAACCGACATGTGAGGAGCAGCGGTGTTGGCGGCGAGCTCAACGTGCTTCTGAACAATGCCGTCCAAGGTTGCCCTGCGGGTCAAGAAGGCCAGCGACCTATCGTCCTCCTCCGGCACGTAGTAGTCCTTGTGGATGATTTGCGCGTAGACGTGGGTGATTATGTCGATGGTGTCTTGCTGCGCCGGGCGCTGCGCGACGAGCGCGACCTCGAGGTGGACATTCTCTGACGCGACGGCGGGCAGTCGCAGGGCCACCAGTGCACCAAAGAGGTTGTCACCATAGAGGCCGTTGTGGGTGGCGGGCATCGCAGATCCGCGTGGGCTGGAGGCGTACGTCAAGGTCATCCGCAAGCTTCTTGATGACGGTGAACTTGTCGAGGAAGCCGACGAGGACCTTGTCGAACAAGGAGACGAAGCTGTCGTCCAAGCGGCCTCTCACCCTGGCGGCCTCAAGCACGACCTGGAGACGTTCCTCGTGCCGGGCCGCAGGCCGGCGTCGTGGACCATCTGGCACAGCCGGCTGATGCTCGCGCTCATTGCCTCCATGGCTCTAGCTTCTAGTCAACTGATCTTGCGATTGGAGTGATCACTCTTGCCCTTGGTTAGGGTGCGTAGGTGCGTAGAATTTCGTAGATTGGACTGGCATGGAGCCTTTATATGAGAAATGCAGACTGCGTTGAATTCACGTGCGTGTTGGCCATCTACTCCTCGGCCCTCTACTGCACCTGCCTTTGGCTGTATGACAGGCGGGCCAGCCACCTGCTGGGCCCATGTGTCATACAGCCAAAGGCAGGTGCAGTAAGTCAATGAAGCTGCGTCCCCTCCCGTGCCGGTGCAGTATAGTCATCTCACCGGACCTCTAGTTGGGGCCAAACGAGAGAACTTTGATGTTTACTGGTTTATTGGTCCCCTTTGCATTTTGCGCCAAGTTTTGACCTTTGATTTAACTAATCTTTACCTACTAATAAACCAGCCGTTGCTTCTGGTTGTCCGTCGTGGCAGTTTTGCAAAAAAGTCCCCACGTTTCTGAGAAATTAACCCGCAATCCTCGTCATAAGTCATCCCCGAACCAATACGAAGGAGACAAAAGAAAAAAGAATTGCGCAGCCACCCGCAGTCCCGCACGACCTTGCCTACTCGATCCCATCTCGACATCCATCCCGCCGCCACCTCCTGCCCCGCCCCGTCGTGCGCCGCCCGCCGTCACCGCGCCTGCGCCGACGTCCCCCGTATCCATGCTCCGCTGTCCGAATCCCGCTGCCGCGCCCGTCCCGCTCACCGTGGCCGATGATCGTTTCCCTCCCCAAACGGCGGCCATAATGAAGGGCGTCGCCCAGCTCCTGACCGGCGGACGGACTCGTCGGGTCCCCGCTCCTCGGGGCCAGCCCCTCCTCCGTGGATCGCGCATCGGCTTGGAGGCCCCTCGGGGCTGCCGCCGGTGCAGGAGTCCTGCACGGCCGTGCGGGCTGGGGACCGAGCGGCGGGGCCCGTTTGCGTTCCCGGCGAAGGCTTGCTGGGGCTGGCTGGGATCTGAGGTTGGTTGATATGTTCATGTAAAGATTGACACTCGCTCTTTTTTGTTTTTATCTTCTTCCCAGTTCACGTGCAGGGACTAGATTGATGGCTAGATCTTCCTAAGTGAACCACTTGATGTTAAACTCTGTACGTGTGTAGCTAGATTGCTTGCTAGATCTTGCTTTATAAATTATTCATTGCCTGCCATACAAAGGTTCTGGTTTTGAATTTTGTTTCAGATATTAATTTTTGTTCTAGCTCTTTTTTGTATAGACAATGTGTGTGTTGTTTAAACGATGATTATGACATTGCGAGGCCTGGTACAGATTGTATTTATAATTTATTTATTTCCAGTTTTGGTTAAGAGTTGTTACTTGATACACCTACGTGCTTTTCAATTGCAGGTCCATGATGCAGTTCCACCTCTCTCCGTAGCACAAAACCTTTCTTGCCACACATTATGCAAGTCATCCTCATTGATCATACATTTATAATTTCTTCACGGTTCAGTATATCACATATATTAGGATGTTAACGCCACTCATGGGTTGGATGCTATAGCATAAGGAAAATTGATAGCCAGCCATGATCGTCCATCCGTCAATTTAGTTTGCTTTTTCTTCTGTTGTTAGTTTCTACTACTTTGCTAGCTAAGTGATGTCTATCTGAAGCTGTGAACCTTATGAACCCTGATCTGAATCTTGGTGTTTGCGAATTCTGAATGAAGGGCATGCAACCAGTCCTTCTAAATGAATTTGTTGATGAGTGTGTTGCATTGTTGATTTCATGGTTATTCTTCATTTTGGATGCATGGCTATTCTTGGGTTTGAGCCATAGGCATGCAGCAATGAAATCTAATTGCATTAATGCCGAGAGGCGAGAGGAAAGTTCTCGCCTTGGGCTTGATCCAGGTCAGGGAGGATTGGAGATTGAATGAATTTGCTGGGCTTTTTTTTCATTCTACCTGGGTTCAATCCTTTATTGAAAACCATACACATCAATTTTGTACAGAAATCTTATCCCAATATTTTTGACTACTACTGTACTTCAATTTCAACAACAAAAGTTGTTTCAGTTTGCTATGTGTCAGTTCACCAACAGGAGAGAAACCATGCAACTTGGAACATTAAGTAAGAGCATATCCATGTTTACTTATTATGTTTTGCAAGTTACTTTGTTTTCTGAAGAACCGAGCAGGAGCTTTGCCAAAATACTATTAAGAGGGAAGGGAGTACTTACTGTGTAAAATTATGATTATAACATAGATGATCATGTCCAGCTACCTTTGACACCTGCCGAGAGAGCATCTATCACGATGATCATCGGAGAGCAGGTTAGGCATGTTATCACTTACCAGCATGATTTTGAATGTATCGGTTTGACATATTGCCTAGCCATGTTGCCATGTGCAAGTCACAACAGTGGCATGCCAAGTTGCATATAATGCAATTTTTATTCTACTTTCACAAATTTGGTATCTCTAGCACTCCTGATTAGCCCTGGGAGAAGATGGATTTGCAATTTACATGGCTTTACCTATTTCTTGAACTGAATAGGGTGAATTGTAGCAAAAACGTGAACACTAATGTGTTCATGATGGTATTGGCTACAGTATGTATGTTTTTGCCATTGTAAAAGTTATCTGTCACAAAAAACTAAAACACATGGTTTCTTAGTTGCCAGTCTATATCTCAAATGCTTTTTGACTTTTATGTTTTGATAAATGTATTGTCGTTCAAAATTATCCTTTCTAGGTAACCTCCTTAATTTGTAAGCTAACAAAGTAGAAAATGTCTATTGCTAAGGATAACAAGAAATTGCGACAAAGAGCTGGTAAGTGCTTTCACAACTGCTACAGTTCTGAACCAATGTTGTGTTCTACGGTATTATATTCTTGGAAAAGAATTCCGTTATTTATTTATTTCTTAGTAGCTAGATGGCTTCTTCTCTCTTTTTGGATCTCAATACAATGTTCTCCCCCTCTCTCGTGGAGATTTATTCAATGTAATCTTCTTTTTGCGGTGTGTTTGTTGAGACCGATGAATTGTGGGTTTATGATCAAGATTATCTATGAACAATATTTGAATCTTCTCTGAATTCTTTTATGTATGATTGGTTATCTTTGCAAGTCTCTTCGAATTTTTAGTTTGGTTTGGCCTACTAGATTGATCTTTCTTGCAATGGGAGAAGTGCTTAGCTTTGGGTTCAATCTTGCGGTGTCCTTTCCCAGTGACAGTAGGGGCAGCAAGGCACGTATTGTATTGTTGCCATTGAGGATAACAAGATGGGGTTTTTTATCATATTGCATGAATTTATCCCTCTACATCATGTCATCTTGCTTAAGGCGTTACTCTGTTTTCATGAACTTAATACTCTAGATGCATGCTGGATAGCGGTCGATGAGTGGAGTAATAGTAGTAGATGCAGGCAAGAGTCGGTCTACTTGTCTCGGACGTGATGCCTATATACATGATCATACCTAGATATTCTCATAACTATGCTCAATTCTGTCAATTGCTCAACAGTAATTCGTTCACCCACCGTAAAATATTTATGCTCTTGAGATAAGCCACTAGTGAAACCTATGGCCCCCGGATCTATCTTCATCTTATTAATCTCCCAACACTTAGTTATTTCCTTTGCTTTTTTACTTTGATTTTATTTTACTTTGCATCTTTATCACAAAAATACCAAAAATATTATCCTATCATATCTATCAGATCTCACTCTCGTAAGTGACCTTGAAGGGATTGACAACCCCTTATCGCGTTGGTTGCGAGGAGTTATTTGTTTTGTGTAGGTACGAGGGACTCGCACGTAGCCTCCTACTGGATTGATACCTTGGTTCTCAAAAACTGAGGGAAATACTTACGCTACTTTGCTGCATCACCCTTTCCTCTTCAAGGAAAAACCAACACAGTGCTAAAGAGGTATCAAGAAGATTTCTGGCGCCGTTGCTGGGGAGTCTACGCAAAAGTCAACATACCAAGTACCCGTCACAAATCCCTTATCTCCCGCATTACATTATTTGCCATTTGCCTCTCATTTTCCTCTCCCCCACTTCACCCTTGCCATTTTATTCGCCCTCTCTTTTTTGTTCGCCTCTTTTTTGCTTGCTTTTTGTTTGCTCGTGTGTTGGATTGCTTGCTTGTCACGATGGCTCAAGATAATACCAAATTGTGTGACTTTACCAATACCAACAATAATGATTTCCTTAGCACTCCGATTGCTCCTCTTACCGATACTGAATCTTGTGAAATCAATGCTGCTTTGTTGAATCTTGTCATGAAAGATCAATTCGCCGGCCTTCCTAGTGAAGATGCCGCTACTCATCTAAATAGCTTCGTTGATTTGTGTGATATGCAAAAGAAGAAAGATACTGATAATGATATTGTTAAATTGAAGCTATTTCCTTTTTCGCTTAGAGATAGTGCTAAAGCTTGGTTTTCGCCTTTGCCTAAAAATAGTATTGATTCTTGGAACAAGTGCAAAGATGCTTTTATCTCTAAGTATTTTCCTCCCGCTAAGATCATCTCTCTTAGAAACGATATTCTGAATTTTAAGCAACTTGATCATGAACATGTTGCACAAGCTTGGGAGAGGATGAAATTAATGATACGTAATTGCCCTACTCATGGTTTCAATTTGTGGATGATTATACAAATTTTTTATGCCGGATTGAATTTTGCTTCTAGAAATCTTTTAGATTCGGCCGCGGGACGCACTTTTATGGAAATCACTTTAGGAGAAGCTACTACACTCCTAGATAATATTATGGTTAATTATTCTCAATGGCACACTGAAAGATCTACTAATAAAAAAGTGCATGCGATAGAAGAAATTAATGTTTTGAGTGGAAAGATGGATGAACTTATGAAATTATTTGCTACTAAGAGTGTTTCTTCTAATCCTAATTATATGCCTTTGTCTACTTTGATTAAGAATACTAATGAATCTATGGATGTGAATTTTGTTGGTAGGAATAATTTTGGTAACAACGCGTATAGAGGAAACTTTAATCCTAGGCCTTATCCTAGTAATTCCTCTAATAATTATGGAAATTCCTACAACAACTCTTATGGAAATTTTAATAAGATGCCCTCTGAATTTGAGACTAGTGTTAAAGAGTTTATGAATCCGCAAAAGAATTTCAATGCTTTGCTTGAAGAGATATTGCTTAAAGTTGATGAATTGGCTAGGAACGTTGATAGAATTTCTCTTGATGTTGATTCTTTAAAGCTTAGATCTATTCCTCCTAAGCATGATATCAATGAGTCTCCTAAAGCCATGAGAATTTCCATTGATGAGTGCAAAGAAAGAACCGGTAGGATGCGTGCTAAGAAAGATTGCTTTATAAAAGCGTGTTCTTCCAATTTCTATGAAAATAAAGATGAAGATCTAAAAGTTATTGATGTGTCCCCTATTAAATCTTTGTTTTGCAATATGAATCTTGATAATGATGGGACTGAATATGATCCACCTTTACCTAAAAGGCGTTCCAAAAATTCGGAGTTTTTAGATCTTGATGCTAAAATTGATAAAAGTGGGATTGAAGAAATCAAAACCCTAGATGTTAGTAAACCCACTATTTTGGATTTCAAGGAATTTAATTATGAAAATTGTTATTTGATTGATTGTATTTCCTTGTTGCAATCCGTGCTAAATTCTCCTCATGCTTATAGTCAAAATAAAGCGTTTACTAAACATATCGTTGATGCCTTGATGCAATCTTATGAAGAAAAGCTTGAGTTGGAAGTTTCTATCCCTAGAAAACTTTATGATGAGTGGGAACCAACTATTAAAATTAAGATTAAGGATCATGAATTCTATGCCTTATGTGATTTGGGTGCTAGTGTATCCACTATTCCCAAAACTTTGTGCGATTTGCTAGATTTCCGTGATTTTGATGATTGCTCTCTAAACTTGCACCTTGCGGATTCCACTATTAAGAAACCTATGGAAAGAATTAATGATGTTCTTATTGTTGCAAATAGGAACTATGTGCCCATAGATTTTATCGTTCTTGATATAGATTGCAATCCTTCATGTCCTATTATTCTTGGTAGACCTTTCCTTAGAACGGCTGGTGCAATTATTGATATGAAGGAAGGGAATATTAGATTCCAATTTCCATTAAAGAAAGGCATGGAACACTTCCCTAGGAAGAAAATAAAATTACCATATGAATCTATCATGAGAGCCACTTATGGATTGCCTACCAAAGATGGCAATACCTAGATCTATCCTTGCTTTTATGCCTAGCTAGGGGCGTTAAACGATAGCGCTTGTTGGGAGGCAACCCAATTTTATTTTTAGTTTTTTTGCTTTTGCTTCTGTTTAGGAATAAATATTTGTTCTAGCCTTTTGTTAGATGTGTTTTTATGTTTTAATTAGTGTTTGTGCCAAGTTAAACCTATAGGATCTTCTTGGATGATAATTATTTGATCTTGCTGTAATTTCCAGAAACTTTCTGTTCACAAAAACAATTGTTAAAAATCACCAGAACGTGATAAAATACTGATTCCAATTTCTTCTGATCAATAAACAAATTGCCTAGGTCTTCCTATTTTGGCTGATTTTTTGGAGTTCCAGAAGTTTGCGTTAGTTACAGATTACTACAGACTGTTCTGTTTTTGACAGATTCTGTTTTTCGTGTGTTGTTTGCTTATTTTGATGAATCTATGGCTAGTAAAATAGTTTATAAACCATAGAGAAGTTGGAATACAGTAGGTTTAACACCAATATAAATAAAGAATGAGTTAATTACAGTACCTTGAAGTGGTCTTTTGTTTTGTTTCGCTAACGGAGCTCACGAGATTTCTGTTGAGTTTTGTGTTCTGAAGTTTTCAAGTTTTGGGTGAAATTTTTTGATGGATTGTAGAACAAGGAGTGGCAAGAGCCTAAGCTTGGGGATGCCCATGGCACCCCCAAGATAATCTAAGGACACCATAAAGCCAAAGCTTGGGGATGCCCTGGAAGGCATCCCCTCTTTCGTCTACTTCCATCGGTAACTTTACTTGGAGCTATATTTTTATTCACCACATGATATGTGTTTTGCTTGGAGCATATTGTATGATTTGAGTCTTTGTCTTTTAGTTTACCACAATCATCCTTGCTGTACACACCTTTTGAGAGAGCCATACATGATTCGGAATTTGTTAGAATACTCTATGTGCTTCGCTTATATCTTTTGAGTTATATAGTTTTGCTCTAGTACTTCACTTATATCTTTTAGAGCACGGTGGTGGTTTTGTTTTATAGAAACTATTGATCTCTCATGCTTCACTTAGATTATTTTGAGAGTCTTAAATAGCATGGTAATTTTATTAAATAATCCTAATATGCTTGGTATTCAAGAATAGTAAAAACTTTCTTATGAGTGTGATGAATACTATGAGAAGTTTGATGCTTGATAATTGTTTTGAGATATGAAGATGGTGATATTAGAGTCATGCTAGTTGAGTAGTTGTGAATTTGAGAAATACTTGTGTTAAAGTTTGTGATTCCCGTAGCATGCACGTATGGTGAACCGTTATGTGATGAAGTCGGAGCATGATTTATTTATTGATTGTCTTCCTTATGAGTGGCGGTCGGGGACGAGCAATGATCTTTTCCTACCAATCTATCCCCCTAGGAGCATGCGCGTAATACTTTGCTTTTATAACTTGTAGATTTTTGCAATAAGTATATGAGTTCTTTATGACTAATGTTGAGTCCATGGATTATACGCACTTTTCTTCCTTCCACCATTGCTAGCCTCTCTAATACCGCGCACTTTTCGCCGGTATCATACACCCACCATATACCTACCTCAAAACAGCCACCATACCTACCTATCATGGCATTTCCATAGCCATTCCGAGATATATTGCCATGCAACTTTCCACCGTTCCGTTTATTATGACACGCTCCATCATTTTCATATTGCTTAGCATGATCATGTAGTTGACATCGTATTTGTGGCAAAGCCACCATTCATAATTATTTCATACATGTCACTCTTGATTCATTGCATATCCCGGTACACCACCGGAGGCATTCATATAGAGTCATATTTTGTTCTAAGTATCGAGTTGTAATTGTTGAGTTGTAAGAAAATAAAAGTGTGGTGATCTTCATTTTTAGAGCATTGTCCCAAGTGAGGAAAAGGATGATGGAGACTATGATTCCCCCACAAGTCGGGATGAGACTCCGGACGAAAAAAAGAGGCCATAAAAAAAGAGAAAAGGCCCAAAATAAAAAAATGAGAGAAAAAGAGAGAAGGGACAATGTTACTATCCTTTTACCACACTTGTGCTTCAAAGTAGCACCATGATCTTCATGATAGAGAGTCTCTCATTTTGTCACTTTCATATACTAGTGGGAATTTTTCATTATAGAACTTGGCTTGTATATTCCAATGATGGGCTTCCTCAAAATGCCCTAGGTCTTCGTGAGCAAGCGAGTTGGATGCACACCCGCTTAGTTTCTTTTGTTAAGCTTTCATATGCTTATAGCTCTAGTGCATCCGTTGCATGGCAATCCCTACTCACTCACATTGATATCTATTGATGGGCATCTCCATAGCCTGTTGATACGCCTAGTTGATGTGAGACTATCTTCTCCTTTTTTTGTCTTCTCCACAACCACCATTCTATTCCACATATAGTGCTATATCCATGGCTCACGCTCATGTATTGCGTGAAGATTGAAAAAGTTTGAGAATGTCAAAAGTATGAAACAATTGCTTGGATTGTCATCGGGGTTGTGCATGATTTAAATACTTTGTGTGATGAAGATAGAGCATAGCCAGACTATATGATTTTGTAGGGATAACTTTCTTTGGCCATGTTATTTTGAGAAGACATGATTGCTTTGTTAGTATGCTTGAAGTATTATTATTTTTATGTCAATATTAAACTTTTGTCTTGAATCTTTCGGATCTGAATATTCATACCACAATTAAGAAGAATTACATTAAAATTATGCCAAGTAGCACTCCGCATCAAAAATTCTGTTTTTATCATTTACCTACTCGAGGACGAGCAGGAATTAAGCTTGGGGATGCCTGTTACGTCTCCAACGTATCTATAATTTTTGATTGCTCCATGCTATATTATCTACTGTTTTGGACATTATTGGGCTTTATTATCCACTTTTATATTATTTTTGGGACTAACCTATTAACCGGAGGCCGAGCCCAGAATTGTTGTTTTTTGCCTATTTCAGAGTTTCGCAGAAAAGGAATATCAAACGGAGTCCAAACGGAATGAAACCTTCGGGAACGTGATTTTTAGGAAGAATATGATCCAGGAGACTTGGACCCTACGTCAAGAAACAAAAGAGGAGGCCACGAGGTAGGGGGCGCGCCCTCCACCCTCGTGGGCCCCCTGTTGCTCCACCGACGTACTCCTTCCTCCTATATATACCTACGTACCCCCAAACGATCAAATACGGAGCCAAAAACCTAATTCCCCGCCGCAACCTTCTGTACCCATGAGATCCCATCTTGGGGCCTGTTCCGGAGCTTCGCCGGAGGGGGCATCCATCACGGAGGGCTTCTACATCAACACCATAGCCTCTCCGATGAAGTGTGAGTAGTTTACCTCAGACCTTCGGGTCCATAGTTAGTAGCTAGATGGCTTCTTCTCTCTTTTTGGTCTCAATACAATGTTCTCCCCCTCTCTCGTGGAGATCTATTCGATGTAATCTTCTTTTTGCGTTGTGTTTGTTGAGACCGATGAATTGTGGGTTTATGATCAAGATTATCTATGAACAATATTTGAATCTTCTCTAAATTCTTTTATGTATGATTGGTTATCTTTGCAAGTCTCTTCGAATTTTCAGTTTGGTTTGGCCTACTAGATTGATCTTTCTTGCAATGGGAGAAGTGCTTAGCTTTGGGTTCAATCTTGCGGTGTCCTTTCCCAGTGACAGTAGGGGCAGCAAGGCACGTATTGTATTGTTGCCATCGAGGATAACAAGATGTTTTTTTTATTATATTGCATGAATTTATCCCTCTACATCATGTCATCTTGCTTAAGGCGTTACTCTGTTTTCATGAACTAATACTCTAGATGCATGCTGGATAGCGGTCGATGAGTGGAGTAATAGTAGTAGATGCAGGCAGGAGTCGGTCTACTTGTCTCGGACGTGATGCCTATATACATGATCATACCTAGATATTCTCATAACTATGCTCAATTCTGTCAATTGCTCAACAGTCATTCGTTCACCCACCGTAAAATATTTATGCTCTTGAGAGGAGCCAGTAGTGAAACCTATGGCCCCCGGGTCTATCTTCATCATATTAATCTCCCAACACTATTTTACTTTGCATCTTTATCACAAAAATACCAAAAATATTATCCTATCATATCTATCAGATCTCACTCTCGTAAGTGACCGTGAAGGGATTGACAACCCCTTATCGCGTTGGTTGCGAGGAGTTATTTGTTTTGTGTAGGTACGAGGGACTCGCGCTTAGCCTCCTACTGGATTGATACCTTGGTTCTCAAAAACTGAGGGAAATACTTACGCTACTTTGCTGCATCACCCTTTCCTCTCCAAGGAAAAACCAACGCAGTGCTCAAGAGGTAGCAGCGGCTACGTGTTGCCCCCTGCACCGTTTCAGCCCGGAGGCTACCCGCTCCCGCCGGCCCCGTGGGATCCCGCACTACTTGTCGCGCTGCAGTCAGCACCGTCTCCCTCTAACTACGGAGGCGGCGGTGATTGGTACATGGACACGCGGGCTACCACCCACATGATGTCGCACCACGGTAACCTTGCTTCCTCCTTTCCGGTCACCACCTCGAACCGCATCACCCTTGGTGACGGTTCTTCCATGCCCATTACTCATGTCGGTCATAGTTTCTTTCCTTCTAATTCCATGCCGATTAATATGACTAATGTTCTTGTTTCACCTGACCTAGTTAAAAATCTTGTCTCCGTTCGTCATCTTGCACGTGACAATCCTCTCACTCTTGAATTTGATGATCTTGGTTTCTTTGTGAAGGACACCCGTACACGGATGGGTCTCCACCGATGGGACAGCCCCAATGACTTGTACCCGGTGCACTCCGCCTCCACCACCGCCTCCCCGGTTGCCCTCTCCGCCGGTGTCGATCTTTGGCATGCACGTTTGGGTCATCCCAACTCCACCGTCCTTCGTCATATTCTCAAGAGTTTTTCATTTTTACGTAATAAATTCGACGAGCACACTTGTCATGCTTGCCGTCTCGGTAAACATCTTCGTCGACCCTTTAGCGCGTCAAACACTATTTCTACTTTTCCGTTTCAGTTACTTCATAGTGTTGTATGGACATCTCCCGTTGCGAGCAACACGGGCTTCCTATATTATCTTGTTTTACTTAATGATTTTTCTCACTTTGCATGGACGTTTCCGCTTCGTCGCAAGTCCGATGTCCTCGCCACTCTCACGGCGTTTTACTCCTACATCACCACCCAGTTCGGGCGCCCTATTCTCGCCTTACAAACTGAGAACGGAAAAGAATTTGACAACGCGGCCACTCGCCAACTTCTCGCTTCCTACGGCACCACCTTTCGCCTCACATGCCCCTACACATCCCAGCAGAACGGCCGCGCCGAGCACATTCTTCGCACTCTTAACAACTGTGTCTGCACGTTGTTGTTTCACTCCAACGTGCCCCCTCGGTTTTGGCCCGATGCTCTCGCCACCGCCACACTTCTTCTTAACACTAGGCCATGCCGTCCCCGTTGGAACTACACTCCACATCACCTTCTCTTCGGTTCACCTCCATCTTATGATGGTCTCCGCATCTTCGGTTGCTTGTGTTATCCTAGCACCGCTTCCACCACGCCACACAAACTCGCTCTTCGCTCCGTAGCGTGTATCTTTCTAGGATATCCCCCTAACACCAAAGGTTACTGATAACCCACAAGTATAGGGGATCAATTGTAGCCTCTTTCGATAAGTAAGAGTGTCAAACCCAACGAGGAGCTAAAGGTAGAACAAACATTCCCTCAAGTTCTATCGACCACCGATACAACTCTACGCACGCTTAACGTTCGCTTTACCTAGAACAAGTATGAAACTAGAAGTACTTTGTAAGTGTTTTTGGATAGGTTTGCAAGAATATAAAGAGCACGTAAATAAAAAGTAGGGGCTGTTTAGATAAAGACACAACTAAGTTAGTTTTAGTAGAGAGCTTGTTGTCACACAAGAAAGTTATTTGTCCCTAGGCAATCGATAACTAGACCGGTAATCATTATTGCAATTTTATTTGAGGGAGAGGCATAAGCTAACATACTTTCTCTTCTTGGATCATATGCACTTATGATTGGAACTCTAGCAAGCATCCGCAACTACTAAAGATCATTAAGGTAAAACCCAACCATAGCATTAAAGTATCAAGTCCTCTTTATTCCAATACACCATGACCCACTTATCCGTGGTTGTGTTTCAGTCACTCACGCAACGTAGACAAAGCAAACCATGAACATATTGCAAACCCTACAGCGGGGATCCCTCGCGCTTGCGCGACACGAAGAGCACCATAGGACAGCACCAATAATAAAACATGCAACTCAAACCAATCACGATCATCAATTAACCCATAGGACAAAACGGATCTACTCAAACATCATAGGATAGCCATACATCATTGGGAAATAATATAGAGCATTGGGCACCATGTTTAAGTAGAGATTACAGCGAGTAAAAGATGGGTTACACCGCTGCATAGAGGGGGGAAGAGTTGGTGATGACGGCGTGAAGTTGTTGGTGTAGATTGTGGTGATGATGATGGCCCCGGCGGCACTCCGGTGCCACCGGAAGCGAGGGGGAGAGAGCCCCCCTCCTTCTTCTTCTTCCTTGACCTTCTCCCTAGATGGGAGAATGGTTTCCCCTCTGGTCCATGGTCTCCATGGCGTGGGAGGGGCGAGAGCCCCTCCGAGATTGGATCTGTCTCTCTGTCTCTCTCTGTTTCTGCGCTCCCGATTCTGGCCTTTCACCGTTTCTTATATTCCCGGAGATCCATAACTCCGATTGGATTGAAATTTGAACACGATTTTGATCCGGATATTAGCTTTCTTGCGGCGAAAGAAGGGCAGCAACCGCCTTACGGGGTGTCCACGAGGGTCAGGGGCGCGCCCCCTGCCTCGTGGCCCCCTCGGGCATCGTCTCGCGTTGATTCCACTTCCCAAAATTCACATATATTCCAAAAAAAATTCCGTCTGTTTTTATCCTGTTTGGACTCCGTCTGATATGGATTTTCTGCGAAACAAAAAACATGCAACAAACAGGAACTTGCACTGGGCACTGGATCAATATGTTAGTCCCAAAAATAGTATAAAAAGTTGCCAAAAGTATATGAAAGTTGTATAATATTGGCATGGAACAATCAAAAATTATAGATACGACGGAGACGTATCAGCATCCCCAAGCTTAATTCCTGCTCGTCCTCGAGTAGGTAAATGATAAAAAAAGATAATTTTTGATGTGGAATGCTACCTAGCATAATCTTAATCATGTAATCTAATCATGGCATGAATATTAAGACACGAGTGATTCAAAGCAATAGTCTATCATTTGACATTAAGACAATAATACTTCAAGCATACTAATAAAGCAATCATGTCTTTTCAAAATAACATGGCCAAAGAAAGTCATCCCTACAAAATCGTATGGTCTGGCTATGCTCCATCTTCACCACACAAAGTATTTAAATCATGCACAACCCCGGTTTTAGCCAAGCAATTATTTCATACTTTAGTATTATCAAACCTTTTCAACTTTCACGCAATACATGAGTGTGAGCCATGGATATAGCACTATAGGTGGAATAGAATATGATGGTGGAGGTTGTGTGGAGAAGACAAAAAAGGAGAAAGTCTCACATTGATGCGGCTAATCAACGGGCTATGGAGATGCCCATCAATTGATGTCAATGCAAGGAGTAGGGATTGCCATGCAACGGATGCACTAGAGCTATAAATATATGAAAGCTCAAACTGAAAACTAAGTGGGGTGCATCCAACTTGCTTGCTCATGAAGACCCCGGGCATTTGAGGAAGCCCATCATCGGAATATACAAGCCAAGTTCTATAATGAAAATTCCCACTAGTATATGAAAGTGATAACTCAAGAGACTCTCTATATGAAGAACATGGTGCTACTCTGAAGCACAAGTGTGGTAAAAGGATAGTAACATTGTCCCTTCTCTCTTTTCTCTCATTTTTTTTCTTCTTTTTTCTTCTTTTTTTTTCTTTTTTTTGTAGGCTTCTTTGGCCTCTCTATTTTTTTGGGGGATTCTTTGGCCACTTTTATTTTGATAACCTCACATGGGACAATGTTCTAATAATGATGATCATCACACTTTTATTTACTTACAACTCAATATTACAACTCGATACTAGAACAAAGATATGACTATATGAATGCCTCCGGCAGTGTACCAGGATGTGCAATGATCTAGCGTAGCAAAGATATCAAAAAACGGACAAGCCATGAAAATATCATGCTAGCTGTCTTATGATCATGCAAAGCAATATCACAATGAATGCTCAGGTCATGTATATGATGATGATGGAAGTTGCATGGCAATATATCTCGGAATGGCTATGGAAATGCCATAATAGGTAGGTATGGTGGCTGTTTTGAGGAAGATATAAGGAGGCTTATGTGTGATAGAGCGTATCGTATCACGGGGTTTGGATGCACCGGCGAAGTTTGCACCAACTCTCGGGGTGAGAAAGGGCAATGCACGGTACCGAAGAGGCTAAAAATGATGGAAGGGTGAGAGTGCGTATAATCCATGGACTCAACATTAGTCATAAAGAACTCACATACTTATTGCAAAAATTTAGAAGCTATCGAAACCAAGTATTAGATGCATGCTCCTAGGGGAAGGGTTGGTAGAAGTTAACCATCGCGCGATCCCGACCTCCACACAAAGGATGACAATCAAAAAATAAATCATGCTCCGACTTCGTTACATAACGGTTCACCATACATGCATGCTTCGGGAATCACAAACCTCAACACAAGTATTTCTACTAATCCACAACTACTCACTAGCACAACTCTAATATCACCACCTTTATATCGCAAAACTATTGCAAGGAATCAAACATACCATATTCAGTGATCTACAAGTTTTATGTAGGATTTTATGACTAACCATGTGAATGACCAATTCCTGTCATCTCTCTAAATAGATATAAGGGAAGCAAGAGAGTTTAATTATTTCTACAAAAGATATGCCCACGCTCTAACAAATATAAGTGAAGCAAAAGAGCATTCTACAAATGGCGGTTTTCTATGTGAAGAGTGATGTCTACTACGCAACCTTCTTATTGTAGACGTTGTTGGGCCTCCAAGTGCAGAGGTTTGTAGGACAGTAGCAAATTTCCCTCAAGTGGATGACCTAAGGTTTATCAATCTGTGGGAGGTGTAGGATGAAGATGGTCTCTCTCAAACAACCCTGCAACCAAATAACAAAGAGTCTCTTGTGTCCCCAACACACCCAATACAATGGTAAATTGTATAGGTGCACTAGTTCGGCGAAGAGATGGTGATACAAGTGCAATATGGATGGTAGATGTAGGTTTTTGTAATCTGAAAATATAAAAATAGCAAGGTTCAAGCGATAAAAAAGAGCGTAAACGGTATTGCAATGCGTTGAAACAAGGCCTAGGCTTCATACTTTCACTAGTGCAAGTTCTCTCAACAATAATAACATAATTGGATCATATAACTATCCCTCAACATGCAACAAAGAGTCACTCCAAAATCACTAATAGCGGAAAACAAACGAAGAGATTATTATAGGGTACGAAACCACCTCAAAGTTATTCTTTCGGATCGATCTATCATAGAGTTCGTACTAGAATAACACCTTAAGACACAAATCAACCAAAACCCTAATGTCACCTAGATACTCCAATGTCACCTCAAGTATCCGTGTGTATGATTATACGATATGCATCAAACAATCTCAGATTCATCTATTCAACCAACACATAGAACTTCAAAGAGTGCCCCAAAGATTCTATCGGAGAGTCAAGACGAAAACGTGTGCCAACCCCTATCCATAAGTTCACGAGGTCACGAAACCCGCAAGTTGATCACCAAAACATACATCAAGTGAATCATGTGATATCCCATTGTCACCACAGATAAGCACATGCAAGACATACATCAAGTGTTGTCAAATCCTTAAAGACTCAATCCGATAAGATAACTTCAAAGGGAAAACTCAATCCATTACAAGAGAGTAGAGGGGGAGAAATATCATAAGATCCAACTATAATAGCAAAGCTCATGATACATCAAGATCGTACCACCTCAAGAACACGAGAGAGAGAGATCAAACACATAGCTATTGGTACATACCCTCAGCCCCGAGGGTGAACTACTCCCTTCTCGTCATGGAAAGCACCGGGATGATGAATATGGCCACCGGTGAGGGATCCCCCTCCGGCAGGGTGCCGGAACAGGGCCCCCATTGGTTTTTGGTGGCTACAGAGGCTTGCGGCGGCGGAACTCCCGATCTATTCTGTTCCCCGATGTTTTTAGGGTACATGGATGTATATATAGGCGAAAGAAGTCGGTCAGGGGAGCCATGAGGGTGGGGGCGCTCCTAGGGGGTAGGGCGCGCCTCCCTGCCTCGTGGCTTCCTCGAAGCTTCCCTGACGTCTACTCCATGTCTCCTGGATTGCTTCCGTTCCAAAAATAACTCTCCCGAAGGTTTCATTCCGTTTGGACTCCGTTTGATATTCCTTTTCTTCGAAACACTGAAATAGGCAAGAAAACAGCAATTTGGGCTGGGCCTCCGGTTAATAGGTTAGTCCAAAAAATAATATAAAAGTGTTTAGTAAAGCCCATAAACATCCAAAACAGATAATATAATAGCATGAATACTTCATAAATTATAAATACGTTGGAGACGTATCAGCATCCCCAAGCTTAATTCCTGCTCGTCCTCGAGTAGGTAAATGATAAAAGAAATAATTTATGAAGTGTGAATGCTAGCAGGTGCACAAGTTTGATCAATGATAATTTCAATCACCTTTTCTAGCATCATCATATGTCATAACAGTAGCTCATCTCATAAAACTTTTCATGATCAAGTAACAAACTATTCACATGTTAAAGTATAGATCATAAACTTTCTTGAAAACTAACAAACCGTGTTATTAGTCATCAAACAATTACAATTCATCTTATTTTCAGGAAGAGTCTATGTCAAAGCTTTGATTTAGCAAACTTCACATACTCAACTATCATTTAGTCTTTCACAATTGCTAACACTCACGCGATATTGATGGGTTCCAAGTTTTAATCAGACACAGAGAAAGATAGGGGCTTATAGATTCGCCTCCCAACCTTTTACCTCAAGGGTAATGTCAACAATAATAGTTCATGATGCCTTACATCCAATTGGATATATATATATATATATATCAGGATCTTTCCAGCACAATGTGCTTGCCAAAGGATAAAATGTAAAAAGGAAAGGTGAAGATCACCATGACTCTTGCATAAGGTATAAGACAAGAATAAAAGATAGGCCCTTCGTAGAGGGAAGCAGAGGTTGTCATGCGCTTTTATAGTTGGATGCACAAAATCTTAATGCGAAAGAACGCCACTTTATATTGCCACTTGTGATAGGGACCTTTATTATGCAGTCCGTCGCTTTTATTGCTTCCACATCACAAGATCATATAAAGCTTATTTTCTCCACACTAATAGATCATACATATTTAGAGAGCAATTTTTATTGCATGCACTGATGACAACTTACTTCAAGGATCTTACTCAATCCGTAGGTAGGTATGGTGGACTCTCATGGCAATACTGGTTTAAGGGATGTTTGGAAGCACAAGTAGTATCTCTACTTGGTGCAAAGAATTGGCTAGCATGAGGGAGAAAGGCAAGCTCAACATGTTGGATGATCCATGACAATATACTTTATTTCAGATATAAGAAAACATAACCCATTACGTTGTCTTCCTTGTCCAACATCAACCTTTTAGCATGTCATATTTTAATGAGTGCTCACAATTACAAAAGATGTCCAAGATAGTATATTTATATGTGAAATCACTATTCCCTCAATATTCTTTCATGAATTGTTCAAGTGACCAATACAATGTTTGCTAACCTTCAATAAATTTACCACCTCTACTTCTTATATGTGAAGTCATTACTCCCCATGGGATAGGCATATGAAACATATATAATTTCAGATTTATGATATTCGCTCATTCAACTATTTACTCATAGGATATAAGTGAAGCACACGAGTAGATGACAAACTACTCCAAAAAGATATAAGTGAAGATCAATGAGTAGTTAAATAGTTATTTAGCTATGTGAAGACTCTCTCATTTAATAATTTCAGATCTTGATACTTTATTCAAACAGCAAGCAAAACAAAATAAAATGACATCTAAGAATAGCAAACATCATGTGAAGAAGCAAAAACTTAGGATCAACAGATACTAACCGATAGTTGTCGAAGAAGAAAGGTGGGATGCCAACCGGGGCATCCCCAAGCATAGACGCTTGAGACTTCTTGAAATATTATCTTGGGATGACTTGGGCATCCCCAAGCTTGAACATTTGTGTCTCCTTAATTCCTCTCATATCATGGTCTCCCTAGATCTCAAAAGCTTCATCCACACAAAAATTCACCATACTTCTGGTACTCCAAAAATTCTGCAAAAATTAGGAAAAATAAACAATTTGTATAGAAATAGAGTGCAAAAAGTTTCAGAACCGTTCGACGTTCCAGTAAAAAAAATGTAAAATCGCACACTACAGCCAAAGTTTATGTTCTGCACCGCACAAACCAACAAGCAATGTAAACATCCTAAAGGCAAATCTTGGCACATTATTTTTATAATACAATGGAATTGTACAAGGGGATAATTATTTTTGTTGAAAAGTTTCTGTAATCAAGATTCACAAAGTTTCCGTGAGCATGAACAAAGTTCAAGGAGCTCCCCCACTTAACAATGCTTGTCTCTCTCACTTTCACTTTCCTTTTTGAAAATTTTTGGGTTCCCCTCTTTATTTTTTTGTTTTTAAACTATATAAAAGCACTCAACAGAAATAAATGACTCTCTAAAACTTCTGGGTTGTCTCCCTGGCAGCGCTTTCTTTAAAGCCATTAAGCTAGGCATATAGTGCTCATGTAATGGATCCACCTGGATCCCAAGGTATATCAAAGCCAATTTTAATTAACAATGATTTGTGATTTAGTAGTGAGCACAAAGTAACATATATCATGCAACAACGAAGTCTAACTCTCTTCCTATGCATCGGCATGTCATAAAAGAACAATTCATGCACACATAGTAAAGGCCAATGCATAGTATAAACAGTTTCTTGCAATTTTATCGTATTGGAAACATGGAGAGGCGGAGATGTAGTTCCTCTCTCATAATAATTGCAAGTAGGAGCAGCAAGCACATGCATATTATATCTATCAAAATCATCATGTGTAGCGGTAAAAGGCAACCCATCAATATAATCCTTAATAAGTGCAAACTTCTCTGATATAGTGTAGTAGGGAGAATTTAAAAAAATAAGAAGGACTATCATGCATGGGTGCAATAGCAACAATTTCATGTTTAACATAAGGAACTATAGCAAGTTCATCTCCATAAGAATAATTCATATTGGCATCTTGGCCACAAGCATAGCAAGCATCATCAAAAAGGGATATTTCAAAACAATCAACGGGATCATAACAGTCATCATAGCAATCATCCTCCGGTAAGCACGAAGGGAAATTAAACAATGTATGAGTTGAAGAGTTACTCTCATTAGAAGGTGGGCACGGGTGATCAATCCGCTCTTCCTCCTTTTGTTCTTCGCTCTCCTCCTCATCTTTTTCATCCAATGAGCTCTCAATGTCATTAATATCTTCTTCCATATACTCCTGCAAAATATTAGTCTCTTCTTGGACAGCGGAGACTCTCTCAATAAAATCATCAATATCGGAATTGAATTCATAATTCTCATAGCAATATTTAAGTATAGCAAAATTTTCAGGTCTATAAACTGAATCATCAAATCTTCAAACTCTTTAAACAAAGATTCAATTTCATAAGCACCCATAAAAGCAACGAACTCTTCTATTTGTTCCACATCATAGTAATCATATATACCATTAGCATAAGAAGCCAAGGTTTTATCATCATTAAATTTGCATGAAAAGGGAAGGTGTGGAGCCTTCATCCTAGAGCAACAAGTATAATCATATCTCAAGCATAGTAGCCGAGCATACCAATGCAACATACAAATTTGATCCCATAATAGTTTCCCCTTTTGAGTCAAGCGATCATCCCTAAAGTATTCATGTTGATCCAACGTGTCTCCCATTACAAAGTTGAATAGGGTTTTCTCAGGATTATCAAAGTAGTACATGATATCTGATACGTCTCCGTCGTATCTATAATTTTTTATTGTTCCATGCCAATATTCTACAACTTTCATATATTTTTGGCAACTTTTTATACTATTTTTGGGGACTAACATATTGATCCAGTGCCCAGTGCCAGTTCCTGTTTCTTGCATGTTTTTGTTTCGCAGAATATCCATATCAAAGGGAGTCCAAACGGGATAAAAACGGACGGAGATTATTTTTGGAATATTCAGAGAATATGGGAAGGAAAATCCACGCGAGACGGTGCCCGAGGGAGGCACGAGGCAGGGGGGTGCGCCCCACCCCCCTGGGCACGCCCCTGACCCTCGTGGGTCCCCCGTAAGGCGGTTGATACCCTTCTTCGATCGCAAGAAAGCTAATTTTTAGGAAAAAATCACGGTGAAGATTTCAATCCAATCGGAGTTACGGATCTCCATATATACACGAAACGGTGAAAGGGCACAACAGGAGAACACAGAAACAGAGAGACAAATCCAATCTCGGAGGGGCGAGAGCCCCTCCCATGCCATGGAGGCCAAGGACCAGAGGGTAAACCCTTCTCCCATCTAGGGAGGAGGTCAAGGAAGAAGAAGACGAAGGGGCCCCCTCTCCCCTTCTCTTCCGGTGGCGCCGGAACGCTGTCGTGGCTATCATCATCACCGCAATCTTCACCAACAACTTCACCGTCATCATCACCAACTCTTCCCCCCTCTATGCAGCGGTGTAACCTCTCTCTTACCCGCTGTAATCTCTACTTAAACATGGTGCTCAATGCTATATATTATTTCCCAATGATGTATGGTTATCCTATGATGTTTGAGTAGATCCGTTTTGTCCCATGGGTTATTTGATGATCAAGATTGGTTTGAGTTGCATGTTTTATTATTGGTATTGTCCTATGGTGCTCTCCGTGTCGCGCAAGCGTGAGGGATCCCCGCTGTAGGGTGTTGCAATACGTTCATGATTCGCTTATGGTGGGTGGCGTGAGTGACAGAAGCACAGACCCAAGTAAGTAGGTTGTTTGCGTAGGGGATAAAGAGGACTTGATGCAAATGCTATGGTTGGGTTTTACCTTAATGATCTTTAGTAGTTGCGGATGCTTGCTAGAGTTCCAATCATAAGTGCATATGATCCAAGTAGAGAAAGTATGTTAGCTTATGCCTCTCCCTCAAATAAAATTGCAATAATGATTACCGGTCTAGTTATCGATTGCCTAGGGACAAATAACTTTCTCGTAACAAAAAGCTCTCTACTAAAACTAATTTAGTCGTGTCTTTATCTAAACAGCCCCTACTTTTTATTTACGTGCTCTTTACTATCTTGCAAACCTATCCAACAACACCTACAAAGTACTTCTAGTTTCATACTTGTTTTAGGTAAAGCGAACGTCAAGCGTGCGTAGAGTTGTATCGGTGGTCGATAGAACTTGAGGGAATATTTATTCTACCTTTAGCTCCTCATTGGGTTCGACACCCTTACTTATCGAAAACTGTTGCGATCCCCTATACTTGTGGGTTATCAAGACCTTTTTCTGGCGCCGTTGCCGGGGAGCAATAGCGTGGGGTAAATATTCTCGTGTGTGCTTGTTTGCTTTATCACTAAGTAATTTTTATTTGCTGTTCTTAGTTGTTCTTTATCTTTAGTTATGGATATGCAACACGAAATATCAAAAATATTAGGTGTACTTGCTACTCATGGAGATGGGGAACCTCCTAAAACCCTCGATGCTCATTTTGTGAAAGATATTGATAACCCACAAGTATAGGGGATCGCAACTTTGATAATCCTGAGAAAACCCCATTCAATTATGTAATGGGAGACACATTGTATCAACATGAATACTTTAGGTATTATCGCTTGACTCAAAAAGGGAAACTATTATGGGATCAAATTCATATGTTGAAGTGGTATGCTAGGCAACTATGCTTGAGATATGATTATAGTTGTTGCTCTAGGATGAAGTCTCTGCACCTTCCCTTTTCATGCGAATTTAATGATAATAAAACCTTAGCTTCTTATGCTAATGGTATATATGATTACTATGATGTGGAACAAATAGAAGAATTTGTTGCTTTTATGGGTGCTTATGAAATTGAATCTATGTTTAAAGAGTTTGAAAATCTTTATGATGCTGTTTATAGACCTGAAAATTTAGCTATCCTTAAATATTGCTATGAGAATTATGAATTCAATTCCGATACTGAACCATATATTGAGGACTACTCCGCTGTCCAAGAAGAGACTAATATTTTGCAAGAGTCTATGGAAGAAGAAATTGATGAAACTGTGAGCTCATTGGATGAAAAAGATGAGGAGGAGAGCGAAGAACAAAAGGAGGAAGAGCGGATTAGCTACCCGTGCCCACCTTTTAATGATAGTAACTCTTCAACTCATACATTGTTTAATTTCCCTTCGTGCTTACCGAAGGATGATTGCTATGATGACTATTATGATCCCGTTGATTCTCTTGAAATATCCCTTTTTGATGATGCTTGCTATGCTTGTGGCCAAGATGCCAATATGAACTATGCTTATGGAGATGAACTTGCTATAGTTCCTTATATCAAACATGAAATTGTTGCTATTGCACCCACACATGATAGTCCTATTATGTTTTTGAATTCTCCCAACTACACTATATCGGAGAAGTTTGCACTTATTAAGGATTATATTGATGGGTTGCGTTTTACTATTACACATGATGATTTTGATAGATATAATATGCATGTGCTTGCTGCTCCTACTTGCAATTATTATGAGAGATGAACTATATCTCCACCTCTCTATGTTTCCAACACGGTAAAATTGCAAGAAACTGTTTATACTATGCATTGGCCTTTACTTTGTGTGCATGAATTGTTCTTTTATGACATGCCGATGCATAGGAAGAGAGTTAGACTTCGTTTTTGCATGATATATGTTACTTTGTGCTCACTACTAAATCACAAATCATTGTTAATTAAAATTGGCTTTGATATACCTTGGGATCCGGGTGGATTCACTACTTGAGCACTATATGCCTAGCTTAATGGCTTTAAAGAAAGCGCTGCCAGGGAGACAACCCGAAAGTTTTAGAGAGTCGTTTATTTCTGTTGAGTGCTTTTATATAGTTTAAAAACAAAAAAATAAAGAGCGGAACCTAAAACTTTTTCAAAAAGAAAAGCGAAAGTGAGAAAGACAAGCATTGTTAAAGTGGGAGCTAGCCTTGAACTTTGTTCATGCTCACGGAAACTTTGTGAATCTTGATTACAGAAACTTTTCAACAAAAATAATTATCCCCTTGTACAATTCCATTGTATTATAAAAATAATGTGCCAAGGTTTGCCTTTAGGATGTTTACAATGCTTGTTGGTTTGTACGGTGCAGGAAAGAAACTTTGGCTGTAGAGCGCGATTTTTAATTTTTTAATGGAACGTCAAACGGTTCTGATTCTTTTTGCACTGTCTTTCTATACAGATTTTTTATTTTTCCTAATTTTGGCAGAATTTTTGAAGTACCATAAGTATGGTGAATGTTCAGATTATTACAGACTGTTCTGTTTTAGACAATTCTGCTTTTGATGCATAGTTTGCTTGTTTTGATGAAACTATCAATTTATATCGGTGGATTAAGCCATGAAAAAGCTATATTACAGTATACACAATGCAAAAACAAAATATGAATTGGTTTGCAACAGTACTTAGAGTAGTGAATTGCTTTATTATACTAACGGATCTTACCAAGTTCTCTGTTGAAGTTTTTTGTGTGGATGAAGTGTTCGATGATCGAGAAGGTCTCGATGTGAGAAGAAGGAAGAGAGGCAAGAGCTCAAGCTTGGGGATGCCCGAGGCACCCCAAGTAAATATTCAAGGAGACTCAACCGTCTAAGCTTGGGGATGCCCCGGAAGGCATCCCCTCTTTCTTCAACAAGTATCGGTATGTTTTCGGATTCGTTTCGTTCATGCGATATGTGCAATCTTGGAGCGTCTTTTGCATTTAGTTTTCATTTTTCTTTCATGCACCATGCTGGTATGAGATAGTCCTTGGTTTATTTATAGAATTCTCTATGCACTTCACTTATATCTTTTGAGTATGGCTTTATAAAATGCTTCATGTGCTTCACTTATATCATTTGAAGTTTGGATTGCCTGTTTCTCTTCACATAGAAAACCGCCATTTGTAGAATGCTCTTTTGCTTCACTTATATTTGTTAGAGCGTGGGCATATCTTTTGTAGAAAGAATTAAACTCTCTTGCTTCACTTATATCTATTTAGAGAGATGACAGGAATTGGTCATTCACATGGTTAGTCATAAAATCCTACATAAAACTTGTAGATCACTAAATATGATATGTTTGATTCCTTGCAATAGTTTTGCGATATAAAGATGGTGATATTAGAGTCATGCTAGTGGGTAGTTGTGAAATTGAGAAATACTTGTGTTGAAGTTTGTGATTCCCGTAGCATGCACGTATGGTGAACCGTTATGTGATGAAGTCGGAGCATGATTTATTTATTGATTGTCTTCCTTATGAGTGGCAGTCGGGGACGAGCGATGGTCTTTTCCTACCAATCTATCCCCCTAGGAGCATGCGCGTAGTACTTTGTTTCGACGATTAATAGATTTTTTGCAATAAGTATGTGAGTTCTTTATGACTAATGTTGAGTCCATGGATTATACGCACTCTCACCCTTCCATCATTGCTAGCCTCTTCGGTACCGTGCATTGCCCTTTCTCACCTCGAGAGTTGGTGCAAACTTCGCCGGTGCATCCAAACCCCGTGATACGATACGCTCTATCACACACAAACCTCCTTATATCTTCCTCAAAACAGCCACCATACCTACCTATTATGGCATTTCCATAGCCATTCCGAGATATATTGCCATGCAACTCCCATCATCATCATATATATACATGACTTGAGCATTTATTGTCATATTGCTTTGCATGATCGTAAGATAGCTAGCATGATATTTTCATGGCTTGTCCGTTTTTTGATGTCATTGCTATGCTAGATCATTGCACATCCCGGTACACGCCGGAGGCATTCATATAGAGTCATATCTTTGTTCTAGTATCGAGTTGTAATATTGAGTTGTAAGTAAATAAAAGTGTGATGATCATCATTATTAGAGCATTGCCCCAGTGAGGAAAGGATGATGGAGACTATGATTCCCCACAAGTCGGGATGAGACTCCGGACGAAAAAAATAAAAAAATAAAAAAGAAAGGCAAAAAAAAGAGAAGGCCCGGAAAAACAAAAAATGAGAGAAAAAGAGAGAAGGGGCAATGTTACTATCCTTTGACCACACTTGTGCTTCAGAGTAGCACCATGTTCTTCATATAGAGAGTCTCTTGAGTTATCACTTTCATATACTACTGGCAATTTTCATTATAGAACTTGGCTTGTATATTCCGATGATGGGCTTCCACAAACGCCCGAGGTCTTCATGAGCAAGCAAGTTGGATGCACACCCACGTAGTTTTCAGTCTGAGCTTTCATACACTTATAGCTCTTAGTGCATCCGTTGCATGGCAATCCCTACTCACTCACATTGATATCTATTGATGGGCATCTCCATAGCCCGTTGATACGCCTAGTTGATGTGAGACTATCTTCTCCTTTTTGTCTTCTCCACAACCACCATTCTATTCCACCTATAGTGCTATGTCCATGGCTCATGCTCATGTATTGCGTGAAAGTTGAAAAGGTTTGAGAATGTCAAAAGTATGAAACAATTGCTTGGCTTGTCATTGGGGTTGTGCATGATTTGAATATTTTGTGTGGTGAAGATGGAGGATAGCCAGACTATATGATTTTGTAGGGATAACTTTCTTTGGCCATGATATTTTGAAAAGACATGATTGATTTATTAGTAGGCTTGAAGTATTATTGTTTTTATGTCAAATGATAGACTATTGCTTTGATCACTCGTATCTTAATATTCATGCCATGATTAGATACATGATCAAGATTATGCTAGGTAGCATTCCACATCAAAATTTATCTTTTTTATCATTTACCTACTCGAGGACGAGCAGGAATTAAGCTTGGGGATGCTGATACGTCTCCGTCGTATCTATAATTTTTTATTGTTCCATGCCAATATTCTACAACTTTCATACATTTTTGGCAACTTTTTATACTATTTTTGGCGACTAACATATTGATCCAGTGCCCAGTGCCAGTTCCTGTTTGTTGCATGTTTTTGTTTCGCAGAATATCCATATCAAACGGGATAAAAACGAACGGAGATTATTTTTGGAATATTCGGAGAATATGGGAAGGAAAATCCACGCGAGACGGTGCCCGAGGGAGGCACGAGGCAAGGGGGCGCGCCCCACCCCCCTGGGCGTGCCCCTGACCCTCGTGGGCCCCCCGTAAGGTGGTTGATGCCCTTCTTCGGCCGCAAGAAAGCTAATTTTTAGGAAAAAATCACGGCGAAGATTTCAATCCAATCGGAGTTACGGATCTCCATATATATACGAAACGGTGAAAGGGCACAACAGGAGAACGCAGAAATAGAGAGACAGATCCAATCTCGGAGGGGCTCTCGCCCCTCCCACGCCATGGAGGCCAAGGACCAGAGGGTAAACCCTTCTCCCATCTAGGGAGGAGGTCAAGGAAGAAGAAGACGAAGGGGCCCCCTCTCCCCTTCTCTTCCGGTGGCGCCAGAACGCTGCCGTGGCCATCATCATCACCGCAATCTTCACCAACAACTTCACCGCCATCATCACCAACTCTTCCCCCCTCTATGCAGCGGTGTAACCTCTCTCTTACCCGCTGTAATCTCTACTTAAACATGGTGCTCAACGCTATATATTATTTCCCAATGATGTATGGCTATCCTATGAAGTTTGAGTAGATCCGTTTTGTCCCATGGGTTATTTGATGATCAAGATTGGTTTGAGTTGCATGTTTTATTATTGGTGCTGTCCTATGGTGCTCTCCGTGTCGCGCAAGCGTGAGGGATCCCCGGTGTAGGGTGTTGCAATACGTTCATGATTCACTTATGTTGGGTGGCGTGGGTGACAGAAGCACAGACCCGAGTAAGTAGGTTGTTTGCGTATGGGATAAAGAGGACTTGATGCTTTAATGCTATGGTTGGGTTTTACCTTAATGATCTTTAGTAGTTGCGGATGCTTGCTAGAGTTCCAATCATAAGTGCATATGATCCAAGTAGAGAAAGTATGTTAGCTTATGCCTCTCCCTCAAATAAAATTGCAATAATGATTACCGGTCTAGTTATCGATTGCCTAGGGACAAATAACTTTCTCGTAACAAAAAGCTCTCTACTAAAACTAATTTAGTCGTGTCTTTATCTAAACAGCCCCTACTTTTTATTTACGTGCTCTTTACTATCTTGCAAACCTATCCAACAACACCTACAAAGTACTTCTAGTTTCATACTTGTTTTAGGTAAAGCGAACGTCAAGCGTGCGTAGAGTTGTATCGGTGGTCGATAGAACTTGAGGGAATATTTATTCTACCTTTAGCTCCTCGTTGGGTTCGACACTCTTACTTATCGAAAACTGTTGCGATCCCCTATACTTGTGGGTTATCAATATCTTTCACATAATGAGCATCGAGGGTTTTAGGAGGTTCCCCATCTCCATGAGTAGCAAGTAAACCTTTTTTTGGTATTTCGTGTTCCATATCCATAACTAAAGATAGAGAACAACTTAGAACAGCAAATAAAAATTACTTAGTGATAAAGAAAACAAGCACACACGAGAATATTCACCCCACGCTATTGCTCCCCGGCAACGGCGCCAGAAAAAGATCTTGATAAGCCACAAGTATAGGGGATCAATTGTAGCCTCTTTCGATAAGTAAGAGTGTCAAACCCAACGAGGAGCTAAAGGTAGAACAAATATTTCCTCGAGTTCTATCGACCACCGATACAACTCTACGCACGCTTAACGTTCGCTTTACCTAGAACAAGTATGAAACTAGAAGTACTTTGTAGGTGTTTTTGGATAGGTTTGCAAGAATATAAAGAGCACGTAAATAAAAAGTAGGGGCTGTTTAGATAAAGACACAACTAAATTAGTTTTAGTAGAGAGCTTGTTGTCACACAAGAAAGTTATTTGTCCCTAGGCAATCGATAACTAGACCGGTAATCATTATTGCAATTTTATTTGAGGGAGAGACATAAGCTAACATACTTTCTTTTCTTGGATCATATGCACTTATGATTGGAACTCTAGCAAGTATCCGCAACTACTAAAGATCATTAAGGTAAAAACCAACCATAGCATTAAAGTATCAAGTCCTCTTTATTCCCATACACAATGACCCACTTATCCGTGTTTGTGTTTCAGTCACTCACGCAACGCAGACAATAAGCAAACCATGAACATATTGCAAACCCTACAACGGGGATCCCTCACGCTTGCGCGACAGGGAGAGCACCATAGGACAACACCAATAATAAAACATGCAACTCAAACCAATCACGATCCTCAATTAACCCATAGGACAAAACGGATCTACTCAAACATCATAGGATAGCCATACATCATTGGGAAATAATATATAGTGTTGAGCACCATGTTTAAGTAGAGATTACAGCGAGTAAAAAAGGGGTTACGCCGCTGCATAGAGGGGGGAGAGTTGGTGATGACGGCGGTGAAGTTGTTGGTGTAGAAGGCGGTGATGATGATGGCCCCGGCGGCACTCCGGTGCCACCGAAAGCGAGGGGGAGAGAGCCCCCCTCCTTCTTCTTCTTCGTTGACCTTCTCCCTAGATGGGAGAAGGGTTTCCCTCTGGTCCATGGTCTCCATGGCATGGGAGGGGCGAGAGCCCCTCCGAGATTGGATCTCTCTCTCTCTCTGTTTCTGCGCTCCTGATTCTGGCCTTTCACCGTTTCTTATATTCCCGGAGATCCGTAACTCCGATTGGATTGAAATTTGAACACAATTTTTATCCGGATATTAGCTTTCTTGCGCGAAAGAAGGGCAGCAACCGCCTTACGGGGTGTCCACGAGGGTCAGGGGTGCGCCCCCTGCCTCGTGGCCCCCTCGGGCATCGTCTCGCGTTGGTTCCACTTCCCAAAATTCACATATATTCCAAAAAAAATCTCTGTCATTTTTTATCCCGTTTGGACTCCGTTTGATATGGATTTTCTGCGAAGCAAAAAACATGCAACAAACAGGAACTGGCACTGGGCACTGGATCAATATGTTAGTCCCAAAAATAGTATAAAAAGTTGCCAAAAGTATATGAAAGTTGTATAATATTGGCATGGAACAATCAAAAATTATAGATACGACGAAGATGTATTAGTTACCGGTGCTACGACCCTGTCTCCCACCGTGTGTACACCTCCCGGCACGTGTACTTTGATGAGCGGGTATTTCCTTTTCACTAGGTACCACCTTCTGCAGAGGATTCGGCGCTTCTCGATGGTGCCTCTACCTTGGCCCCGACGCATCCACGAGCAGCCCCTTCGGGCGTGGCTGTTTCGGAGGCGGCCCTGGTGCAGCCCCCGGCGCGGCCCCACGTGGCCCCAGCGCGGCTCCCTGCGGGCGCGGCCTCGGCGCGGCTCCCCCGGCTGCGGCCCCACCTGCATCGGCCCCCTCGGGTGGCTCTTCGGCTCCCCCCATGTGGGGTGCTGCCCCGGCTGGCCCTTCGGCTCCCCCCACCTCGGGTGCTGCCCCGGCTGCGCCAGGCGCTGCCCCGGCCGGGCCCTCTACGACACCAGCTGCGACGAACTCTTTACCAGCCTCATCCATCGCTCTCGCAGCAGCCGACCCTCCACCTGCTGACATGATGACTCGGTCCCGCGCCGGTATTCACCGGCCCAGCATGCGCTACGCCTCCGATGAGTATGCGTGCGCGGTGTCGACATCGTCCTCTCCACCGCCGCCCATCCCCTCGTCCGCACGCGCAGCCCTTCGTGATCCACATTGGCTAGCTGCGATGCGCGAGGAGTTTGATGCATTGCAGCGCAACCGCACGTGGCATCTTGTTCCGCGACCCTCTCACGCCAATGTCATCAGTGGCAAACGGGTGTTTCACCACAAGACCCACCCTGACGGTTCTCTCGAGCGCTACAAGGCTCGTTGGGTTATGCGCGGTTTCCGCCAGCGTGTCGGCGTGGACTTCACCGACACCTTCGCCCCGGTTGTTAAACCGGGCATGATCCGCACAGTGCTGCAGCTGGCGATATCCCGTGCTTGGCCCGTGCATCAGTTGGACATTTCCAACGCCTTTCTGCACGGCCACCTCACGGAACGGGTCTTCTGTGAGCAGCCGACTAGCTTCGTCAACGCCGAGCGCCCCGATCACGTGTGCTTGCTCTCTCGGTCTCTCTATGGACTGAAGCAGGCCCCCCGGGCGTGGTACCAGCGTATGGCTGGATTCTTGCAGCAGCTTGGGTTTCGCACCACCCGCTCCGACGCTTCCCTCTTCGTCTATCATCAGGGCACCGCCACTGCGTACCTGTTGCTCTATGTGGACGACATCATCCTGACGGCATCCTCTCCTGGGCTTCTTCAGCAGCTCACGGCTCGTCTTCGTGATGAGTTTGCCCTCAAGGATCTGGGAGCACTGCACTACTTCCTTAGCATTGAGGTGGTTCGTCGTGCCGATGGGTTCTTTCTGCATCAGTAGAAGTACGCTCACGAGCTTCTTGAGCACGCGGGTACGCTTAACTGCAAGCCTGCCCCCATGCCTGTTGACACTAAGGGGAAGGTCTCTGCTTTGGAGGGTTCCCCTGCGCCTGACGCCGCGTTCTACCGCTTCATCATCGCCGCCCTGCAGTACCTCACCCTCACTCGGCCTGACTTGAAGTATGCAGTCCAGCGGGGTGTGCCTTCGCATGCACTCCCCGCGTGACTCCCACTGGACTCTGGTGAAGCATATACTTCGGTACATACGCGGCACTATGACCTTGGGACTCACTCTGACGGCATCCTCCTCCATCGACATGGTCGCCTACTCCGACGCTGACTGGGCTGGCTGCCCGAACACACGTCGCTCCACGTCAGGCTATTGTGTCTACCTCGGGCCCTCACTGATTTCGTGGTCGTCCAAGCGACAGCCCACGGCTCTCGCCCGAGTGCCGAGGCGGAGTATCGGGTAGTGGCTAACGCCGTTGCTGAGTGCTCTTGGCTCCGTCAGGCGCTCCAGGAGTTGCTTTGTGTGGTCCCTAAGACCACGATCGTCTACTGCGACAACGTCTCCGCCGTCTACCTCTCCGCCAACCCCATCCATCATCGTCGTACGAAGCATATTGAGGTCGATATTCACTTCTGGTGTGTTTGATTGGGGAACCAACTATCATGGAATGGAATGGTTCCATTCCAGAGGAATGGGTCCGTTCCATTCCTGTGTTTAGTAGGAGCAAAAGAGCGGAACGGGTTGGTTCCGTTCCGCTGTTTGGTTGGAAGAACGGAATGAAAAATGGAATGACATAAATTCAAAATTTTGGCAGCATTTCATTTGTATTTTCAAGAAAGACAACATAACAATATATATTTTCAAGAAAGACAACATAACAACACATATAACACAGGTTTCAACAACACATGTCAACTTGTGTTGGGAAAGTAAAGAATGGTTTGGCATCATCTAAAATTTTGAAACGCCTCTTGAGAGATCCAAAAGCCCTCTCTACCGTCACCCGTAGTGAAGAGTGCCTAAGGTTGAATAGCTCCTTATCATTTTGGACTGGATTGTTGCCCCACTCATTCAAATGGTACCTCACACCACGAAAAGGTGGTAAGAACCCGGGCTTGGCTCCATAACCGGCATCAACTAGGTAGGACTTCCCTAAAAAGGTGAAACAAATAATTGTGACAATGGTTTCTTGAGGCAAAGAACATATGGACAATTTCCATCTAAGCCAACTTCTTACCTGGTGGTACTTGTAAGCCTCTCTCATGCGTTAACGCATCAGCTAAAACGGTTGCATCGTGTGCTGACCCTTCCCAACCAGCCAACACATACGTGAAGCAGAGATCAGAATCTACCGCTGCCATCACATTTGGGGTTGTAAAGGCCTTCCTACCACGAAAAGAATGCTCCACATCTTTGGTAACACCTGCTCGCACATGTGTACCATCGATAGTTCCAATACAATCCTATATAGTGACAAGTAGTAAATACCATATCATATAGCCTACATACCTAACGAATAGTTTTAGAAATTACCTTAAAATATGGGTCAAACCGATGATTTCCTGCAATTTTTGTGGGAGTCTCCAATGATGGCAGCCGTATATAATCATTACGAAGCTCGCCTATGGCATGAAGAACCTTTCTAAAATAGATGCTGGTTGTGCCGTATGATCTACAAAAATTGGCTGACACAACCCTATTCCGAAGGTTATGCCCAATTGTATGCAAAAACATCGCCAATTGTTGCTCCACACTAAGATGTGGACTGTCTTCTAGCAACTTGCGATCCCTCATTATGCTACACAAATTAAAAAACGCAGCTCTTTCAAATCTTAACATGTTTTTGCACAACACATCACTTTGCCATATTTTTTGGTTTAGATAATCAAATCTGATTCGATCTCCTTCATGCATTGGCCCATAGGTAATGCGTGGTCTTCTTTTCCTTATTATAGCCCGAACAATGATTGCCATTGCAGCTAGTGCAACAAAAACAGCAGCTCCCCTAACCATCTTTTTTCTTTTGTTCATCTTCTTGACCATCTACAAGTGATGCATAGTATCAAAAATATAGCTACGAATGATGCATACATCAACATATATATTGCAAAAATATACTGGACAACATGTATTTTCATACAAATTAGGAAAACAGACCACTGATTTTACCAACATAAAGTAATGAAAGTGAAACAAATACAACCATGAATCATCACAAGAACCACTCCATCTCTCTCTATCACTCTCGTTTTGGCATATCCATGACCAGCAGCAGAATATACAAGGGGAAGGGATTGATGTTTGTACCTAGAGATTGGGATGGTGTGCTGGGCCTCTGCTGCCGCCGTCAGCCTGCCAGAAGCCGCCGCCCCGCTGCTATTCCTCTGCAAGCCGCCGCAACTGCAGATCCAGATCGAGCTCCCTCTGTTCTGCAGCAAATCGTGAGAGGAATGAGAGGAGTTAGTGGGCACCGAGGAAAGGAGGGAGTCGGCCGGCGGGGAAGGGAAGATTTGGCCGGCGGGGAAGGAAGGAATCGGCCGGCGCGGCTAGATCCATGGACGGGGAGAGAGGAGGGAGAGGCGGCGCACCTGGAGGGAGAGCGAGGTGATAGGGCTGCGAGGGCTGCGAGAGAGCGAGGGGTGAGCGGTTCCGCGTGGTCCGGCCGTTTTCGAGGTCTCACCACGTTCCGCATCTGGGCCGAATATTCGGTCCGCGGGAACGAGTGGGTTCCGATCCATAAGTCCAACTGAACGCGAAAACGAGGCCTAGGAATGGGTCGGACCCATGCCATTCCAGTCCGTGACATCAACCAAACACACCCTTCGTTCGCGAGCAGGTGGCCCTTGGGAAGGTTCGTGTACTGCACGTTCCTACCACTCAGCAGTTTGCCGATGTTATGACTAAGGGACTATCGACCTCAGTCTTTGAGGAGTTTCGG